>NC_137071.1:35922315-36178621 GCF_951640355.1 Cnephaeus nilssonii | reverse complement strand
GTATTAATCTCCGGGCTCGTGTTGCTGGAATTTGCTGGGTTCAGTGGTTGTTCTAGTGGAGTTTACTCCCCATATATATAGTTTGTTCCCCTTTTCTCTCTTAGTATCGTTCTTGTCCCTCTTACTTTTTTTTCTTTTCTTTTTTTTTCTGCTCTTTTCCCAAGTTCAGATTCACACTCTTTTTTTTTGTTCTTTCTTTTTACTTTCCCTCTTCCACTCCTATTCCCTAATTTGTCTTTCTCTGGTGGTTACCCTTATTGGAGGTTATTAATATCGTGAATACAATTCTGTTCAGTGCCTTGTGTGTTGTGACTGGTTGTGTTGTATTTTGTACCTTTAAATCAACGCCGGAGAGAGAGAACTATATAACCAGACATCCTGAGAAGAGAGACCATGGGGAGACAAAGAAATAGCCCCCATAGGAAAGAGAAGCAGGCATCACCAGGAAAGGAAGTAAATGAATTAGAGGCAAGCAACCTATCAGAGAAAGAATTCAGAGAAATGGTCATAAGGTGGCTGAAAAGGATGGAAGACAAATTCGACAATATGAGTAAGAACCAAGAGGAAATGAAGAAGAACCAATAAGAAATGAAAAATTACATCGCTGCTGTAAAGAACTCAATAGAAAGCATCAAGAGTAGACTAGAAGAAGCAGAGGACTGCATAAGTGAGCTAGAAGACAAGATGGAAAAAAAATACCCAATTACAACAGCTTCTAGAAACAAAAATTAGAAAGCATGAAGAGAGCCTAAGGGAATTTCGGGACAACACAAAACAAAACATCAGGATAATAGGGGTACCAGAAGGAAAGGAAACCGAGCAAGGAATAGAAAACCTGTTAGAAGAAATAATAACAGAAAACTTCCCTGATATAGGGAAGAAAAAACCCACACAAATCCAAGAAGCTCACAGAGTTCCAAGCAAAATGAACCCCAAAAGACCAACGGCAAGGCACATTATAATTAAGTTGGCAAACAGCAATGACAAAGTAAGAATCTTAAAAGCGGCCAGAGAGAGACAGACAGTTACATACAAAGGAACCCCCATCAGACTAGCAACTGATTTCTCAACAGAAACATGGCAGGCCAGAAGGGAATGGAATGAAATATACAAAGTCATGCAAAGGAAGGGTCTCAATCCAAGAATACTGTACCCAGCAAGGCTATCAATCAAAACTGAAGGTGAAATCAGGAGCTTCATAGACAAAAAAGGACTAAGGGAGTTTATCACCACCAAAACAGCAATGAAAGAAATGATAAAGGGTCTGCTATAAAAAAAAAGAAAGAAAGAAAGAAAGAAAGAAAGAAAGAAAGAAAGAAAGAAAGAAAGAAAGAAAGAAAGAAATAGGAAGCAAAGAAGGAACACAGGGGTATAGAATAAAAATGGCGACAAATAAGTACCTATCAATAATAACTTTAAATGTAAATGGATTGAATGTCCCAATCAAAACACACAGGGTAACAGATTGGATAAGAAAACAAAACCCATATATCTGCTGTCTACAGGAAACCCACCTCAGAAAAAAAAGACGCATACAGACTGACAGTAAAGGGATGGAAAAAGGTTTTACAGGCGAACGGAAATGAAAAAAAGCTGGGGTAGCAATACTTATATCTGACGAATTAGATCTCAAAGTGAAGGACATAACAAGAGATAATGAAGGCCACTTCATAATACTAAAGGGAGAAATCCAACAAGAAGAAATAACTCTGGTAAACATATATGCACCCAATACAGGAGCACCAAGATACATTAAAAAACTCCTGGAAGATATCAAAGGAGAGATTGACAGCAATACAATCATAGTAGGAGACTTCAATACCCCACTATCACCATTGGACAAATCCTCTAAACAAAAAAATCAGCAAAGAAACAGCAATCCTAAATGACTCACTAGACCAGATGGAATTAATCGACATCTTCAGAACATTTCACCCCAAAGCCACAGAATATACATTCTTCTCAAGTGCACATGGGTCATTTTCAAAGATAGACCATATGTTAGGACATATGCAAAGTCTCTCCAAATTCAAGAAGATAGAAATCATATCAAGTATCTTCTCAGATCACAGTGGCATAAAACTGGAAATCAACTACAATAAAAACAACCCAAAGAAATCAAACACATGGAGACTAAACAGCATGCTATTAAACAATGACTGGGTTACCAAAGACACCAAGGAAGAAATAAAAAACATTATGGCAACAAATGAAAACACAAAAATCCAAAATCTATGGGACACAGCACAAGCAGTCCTGAGAGGGAAGTTCATAGCTCTATAAGCCTACTGCAAAAAATAAGAAACAATGGTAATAAATTACCTAACCCAACAACTCAAAGAGTTAGAGAGAGAGCAACAAGAAAAGCCCAGTGTAAGGAGAAGGAAAGAAATAATAAAGATCAGAGTGGAGATAAACAACATAGAGACCAAAGAAACAATACAAAAGATAAACAAAACCAAGAGCTGGTTCTTTTAAAGGATAAACAAGATTGATGAACCTCTAGCCAGGCTCACCAAGAAGCAAAGAGAGAGGATCCAAAAAAACAAAATCAGAAGTGAAAGAGGTGAAATAACAACAGACCCCGACGAAATACAAAGGATTGTTACAAAATACTACGAACAACTCTATTCCAACAAACTGGACAACCCGGAGGAAATGGACATATTCCTAGACAAATACAACCTTCCAAAACTCAATCAGGACGAATCTAAACAGCTCAACAGGCCAGTAACTATGGAAGAAATTGAAGCAGTCATCAAAAAGCTTCCGGCAAACAAAAGCCCGGGGCCAGACGGCTTCACAGGAAAGTTTTACCAAACTTTCAAGGAAGAACTAAAACCTATCCTCCTCAGACTATTCCAAAAAATTCAAGAGGAAGGAATACTTCCAAACTCCTTCTATGAAGCCAGCATCACCCTAATACCAAAACCAGAAAAGACAACACAATGTAAAAGAACTACAGGCCAATATCCCTCATGAACATAGATGCCAAAATCCTCAAAAAAATCCTAGCAAATCGGCTCCAGCAAGGAAGATCATACATCAGAAAGATCATACATCATGACCAAGTAGGATTTATCCCAGGAATGCAAGGATGGTACAATATCTGCAAATCAATAAACGTGATATATCACATAAACAAATTGAGAGATAAAAATCACGTAGTCATATCAATAGATGTAGAAAAAGCATTTGACAAAATCCAACACCCTTTCTTGATAAAAACTCTCAACAAGGTGGGAATAGAAGGATCATACCTCAACATAATAAAAGCTATATATGATAAACCCACAGCAAACATCATACTCAATGGGCAAAAACTAAAACCATTTCCCCTAAGAACAGGAGCAAGACAGGGATGCCCACTCTCACCACTCCTGTTTGACATAGTACTGGAAGTATTAGCTATCACAATTAGGCAAAAAGAAGAAATAAGAGGCATCCAAATTGGAAAAGAAGAAGTGAAGCTGTCCTTATTTGCAGATGACATGATATTGTACATAAAAAACCCAAAATATTCCATCAAAAAACTAATAGACTTAATAAATGAATTTGGCAATGTTGCGGGATACAAAATTAACGCCAAGAAATCTATGGCATATCTATACACCAATAGTGAACTTACAGAAAGAGAGACTAAAAAAGCAATCCCATTTACCATCGCACCAAAAAAATTAAGATACCTAGGAATAAACTTAACTAAGGAGGTAAAAGACCTATACGCAGAAAACTACAGGACACTGAAAAAAGAGATAGAGGAAGACATAAACAGATGGAAGAACATACCATGTTCATGGATTGGTAGAATCAACATCATTAAAATGTCCATACTACCCAGAGCAATCTACAGAGTCAATGCACTCCCCATCAAAATACCAACAGCATATTTCACAGACCTAGAAAGAACTCTCCAAAAATTCATCTGGAATAAAAAAAGACCCCAAATAGCCACAGCAATCCTGAGAAAGAAGAATAAAGTAGGAGGGATCTCAATACCAGATTTCAAGCTGCATTACAAAGCCACTGTTCTCAAAACAGCCTGGTACTTGTACAAGAACAGACATATAGATCAATGGAACAGAATAGAGAATCCAGATATCGACCCAAACCACTATGCTCAATTAATATTTGACAAAGGAGGCATGAACATACAATGGAATAAAGACAGTCTCTTCAATAAATGGTGTTGGCAAAATTGGACAGATACATGCAAAAAAATGAAACTAGATCACCAACTTACACCATACACAGAAATAAACTCAAAATGGATACAGGACTTAAATATAAGACGGGAAACCATAAAAATACTAGAGGAATCCACAGGCAACAAAATCTCAGACATATGCCAAAAGAACTTCTTCACTGACACTGCCCCTAGGGCAATGGAAGCTAAAGAGAAAATTAACAAATGGGACTACATCAAAATAAAAAGCTTTTTTACAGCAAAAGAAACCATCAACAAAACAACAAGAAAGCCCACTGCATGGGAGAACATATTTGCAAATGCTATCACTGATAATGGTTTAATCTCCAACATCTACATGCAGCTTATGCAAGTTAATGAAAGGAAGGTAAATGATCCAATAAAAAAATGAGCAACGGACCTAAACAGAATATTTTCAAAAGAAGACAGAAGGACGTCCAAGAGACACATGAAAACATGCTCAAAGTCACTTATTATCCGAGAGATGCAAATCAAAACAACAATGAGGTACCATCTCACACCTGTCAGAATGGCTATCATCAACAAATCAACAAACGACAAGTGTTGGCGAGGATGCGGAGAAAAAGGAACCCTCGTGCACTGCTGGTGGGAATGCAGACTGGTGCAGCCACTGTGGAGAACAGTATGGAGTTTCCTCAAAAAACTGAAAATGGAACTCCCATTTGACCCAGTAATCCCACTCCTGGGAATATATCCAAAGAAACTAGAAACCAATCAGAAAGGATATATGCACCCCTATGTTCATAGCAGCACAATTTACAATACCTAAGATTTGGAAACAGCCTAGGTGCCCGTCAGCCGATGACTGGATCAGAAAACTGGTACATCTACACAATGGAATACTATGCTGCCATAAAAAAGAAGGAATTCTCATCATTTGCAGCAACCTGGATGGAATTGGAGAACATTATGCTAAGTGAAATAAGCCAGTCAATGAAAGAAAAACACCACATGATCTCACTCATTTATGGATAATAAAGAACATTATAAACTGATGAACAAAAAGATAGATACAGAGACAGTAAAGCATCAAACAGACTTTCAAATTACAGGGGGAAAGTTAGGGAGAGGTGGGGGAGATAAGAAATCAAATGAAGGACTTGTATGCATGCATATAAGCATAAACAATGGATGCAAAACTCTGGGGGGTGAGGGCATGTATGGGTGTGGGGTGGGGGGGGGCAATGGTAAGATATGTACACATATAATACCTCAATAAAAAAATGTCAAAAAAAAAGAAGGAAATCCCGCCCTAGCCAATTTGGCTCAGTGGATAGAGTGTCAACCTGTGGACCAAAGGGTCCTGTATTCATTTCTGGTTAAGGGCACATACCTCAGTTGCAGGCTCCTCCCTGGCCCCGGCCCTGGTCGGGGCACATGCAGGAGGCAATGAATCAATGCGTTTCTCTCACATCGACATTTCTCTCTGTCTTTCCCTCTCTCTAAAAATCAATGGGAAAATATCCTCAGGCGAGGATTAAAAAAATAAATAAATAAATAAATAAATAAATAAAATTTCAAAAAAATGATAATAAATAAAAATAAAAAGAAGGAAATCCTGTCCCGGCTGGTGTTGCTCAGTTGGTTGGGCATCATCCAGTATACTGAAAAGTTGCTGGTTTGATTCCCCATCAGGGAACATGCCTATGTTGCAGGCTCAATCCCCAGTAGGGAGCATACAGGAGGCAGCCGATTGATATTACACTCTCACATTGATGTTTCTCTCTCTCTCCCTCTCCCATTCTCCCTTCCTCTTTCTCTAAAAATCAAGTTTTTAAAAAAATATTTTTTTAAAAAAAGGTAGGAAATCCTGCCATTTACAACAACATGGATGAACCTGAAGGGCAACATGCTAAGTAAAATAGGCCAGACAGAGAAAGACAAATATAACATGATTTTGCTTAAATGTATAATCTAAAAAAAAATTAAAAATCAACATATACTAACAGAAAGTAAAATGGTGGTTACAAGAGGATGGGAATAGGAGAAAAGGAGAGATATTGAGCAAAGTGTACAAACTTTCAGTTATAAGATTAGTAAGTTCTGGACACTTAAAGTACTACATGGTAACTATAGTTAGTAATACAAATGCTCCTTGACTTACAATGAGATTACATTCTAATAAACCCATTGTAAGTTGAAAATATCATACATCAAAAATGCATTTAGTACACCTAACCTACTGTACATAATAGCTTAACCTAGCCTACCTTAAACATGCTCAGAATACTTACATTACCTTCCAGTTGGGCAAAATCATCTAACATAATGAATACACTAGAATATTGATTGTTCATTATCACTTGACTGACTGGGAGCTGTAGCTTGCTATTGCTGCCCAGCATCATGAGAGAGCATAATGCCACATATTGCTAGTCCGAGAAAAGAGCAAAATTCAAAGTATGGTTTCTACTGAATTCATGTTGCATTCATACCATTGTAAAGTCAAAAAATCATAAGTGGAAACATTGTAAATCAGGGACCATCTATACTGTTTTGTGCACTTGAAATTTGCTAACAGTAGATCTGAAGTGTTCTCACCACACACAAAATATTGTAACTATGGGAGATGATAATATGTTAATTAAATGGTGGTAATCATTTCACAGTGTATACATATGTCAAAACATCATATTGTATACCTTAAATGTATATAATTTTTATTTGTCAAAAATAAATAAAAAACAAAATATAAGAGAAACTGCAGGGGGCAGTATACAGGAACTTTCTGCACTATCTGTTCAATTTTTCTATAAACCTAAAACTTCTCTAAAAATTCTATTAATTTTTAAAAATTGTACAAAAGGAGAGGGGGGGGTGGATTGTGGTAGACTTATATTGGTGACTCCCAATGAATCACTTCTTCCAGTGTGTATGCCCTTGTGTAGGTCCCTCCCACATTGACTCTAGGTTTGATCTATGTCTTGTTTTAGTCAATGGTATATTATTAGCAAGCATTATACAAATAGAGGCAGAATGCTCCTTCTTGGAGCTCAGCTGCCATGCTATAACAAGGCCTGAACTAATCCTGCTGGAGAGAGAAAGAGGCTACTTAAAAGGCACTGGAAGATAAGAGAGAGAAACACATAGAGGGGAACCAGGCACCCCTGCTTCACCACCTCAGACACAAGAGTGATCCTAACAAATATCACTTGAATAGAAGATTCTCCCAGACAAACAACACTATCATGAGAAATAATAAATTGCTGTTATTTCAAGGCACTAAATTTTGGGGTAGTTTAATATGTAGCAATAACTGAAATGAAACTAGAAACTTTCCTTAAAAAAAAAAACTCTGGAAAAACTGAGTTCTTAATAGCACTTACAAAATAATAATATGGTGGGATGTGAGCATAGAGTGTATCTTAGGTTCTTCTCTGTGTGAAACCAGCTTGTCTGAACAGGGAAGAAAGCAAGCTATTGATCTCATTAGCAAGCAATAGAGATTGGAAATCCCTTATCATTAATAGTAATTCCATACATTTATATAAATGATTCACAGATAGCAAGTTGCTTTCCTATGAACCCCATACTTGGTGTACTCTTGGAGGTCAGAATAACAATTTGGGAACTGATGCAATGTAGTGCCATAACTTATTCCTGAGCAAAATTAATATGAAAATCAATTAAAAATATAAAATTTTTCCATTAGCCATATATAAAATCATTTAGAGCAAAGAATCTTGGAATTTATACAAGTCAACTTGTAATGCAGGTGGAAGATACCAAGAAAAGTGATAAGAATCTAAGAGATGTGGCTGACCACAAGATTTATCATCTAATTATATATGGTTAGAGAAAAGTAAAAATGGTTTTGTATTTGTTTTCTATTACTGCTATAACAAATTACCACAATTTAAAACAACACAAAAGTATTATGCTACAATTGTGCAGGTGAAAAGTCTGACACGTCTCACGGAGCTAAAATCAAGGTGTCAGCAAAGCTGCATTTATTTTTGTAGGTTCTAGAGGAGAATTCTTTTCCTTTCCCTTTCCAGCTTCTAGAGGCCACCCACATTCCTTGCCTCATGACCCACTTCCTCCATCTTCAAAATCAGCAGCTTTGTATTGCTTTCATTCCTAGTCACACCTGCCTGTGACTCTCTCTCTCTCTCTCTCTCTCTCTCTCTCTCTCTCTCTCTCTCTCTCTCCCTCTTCCACTTTTAAGCACCCTATGATCACATTGGGCCCATCCTATAATCCAGGTGATTCTCCCCATCTCAAGGTCACCTGATTAGCCACCTTAATTTATTAATTCCTGTAACATTAATTCTCCATTGCCATGAAACTTGACATATTCACATGTATTGGGGGATTAGAATGTGAGCATCTTTAGAGTTTTCAGAGCACTATTCTGCTTACCACAAGCTTTAGGGGTTAGAACTTGGGAGTTCACAAGGATGGTAGTGCCACTGATGATGATGGATAAGATGAGAGGAATCCATTTGGATGGGAAGACAACAAATTTTTTGCCAAGTTAAGTGTAGTATCCAAATGACAATGGTCCCTGGAGCTGTTGGTCTTGAGGATCTGAATCCCAGGAACACATTATGATTAGGGACATGATCTTAGGGAAACTTACATCTGGAGGTAAAGTCTGAAAGCCCTTAAGCCACTTATCTCCTAGTCATTGTAGAATGATAATAACAAAAGGATGAGAAGCCCTAATCATGTTCAAGATGGGCAAACACTAATTCTTTAAAGAAATAAAAGGAAACAAGGAAAAGCCTAGAGGGGTCTGAAGATGGTGCAACAAAATTCCAAAGGGGACCATTTAACTGGTCCTCTCAACCACATCTGTGGCCCAGATGTTTCATGTAACCAGAGCACATGCCCACACCAAAAAGTCGACATTATATGCTCCATGAGGTCTGTGGCCAATGTAAAAGTGTGTAGGAACTAGTCCACATGGCAAACCAAGTTTGTTATTTGTGTCACATCAAAGCCAGAGCCCCAATGAATTACTGCCCTCTGAGGTCATTTAATTATGATTAAGTGAACTAAGAACCAGTGTAAATGGCATTTTATACTCCAGTGAATTAAGGTATGAGATGTAGCCGAAGTGAATAAGATTTATGGCCCAAACTCATGCAACCTTACAATAATTTCATGACACTTTTACTATGAGGCAAACGATGCCAGCTCTTGAAATAATTAAAAGTATATACCAACTCCAAGGGTGGACTTCAGGCATTTATGGGAAGCCAGGAGATAGAGTGAGGAGCAGATTTCTTTGTGACTAATTTACTCTGGTTAGTAGCAGCTATTTCTTTTACCTGCAGCAAAGTCTTAATTAGGGTGGGAAGACTGACCCTGAGCAGCCAGGGTCATACCACACCACACATCAGGAGTTAGGTTCCACCCAAATGAGAAATGCTTCATAGATAAGTAGTTTTTCAAATCCCCAAGCTCACATGCCACTGCCCTCTGCAGATACCTTTGTGCCTTTGAGATGACTTTAGTCTGGGTTACCATCATTGGAGGCAAGGGATGACTTTGCATAGATCCCAAGGGTACTAGCAGAGTGAGAAGTGGATCAGGAAGAATGTGCCCTGCTTAACTTGGGTGTTTTGTTTCCTGGTCTTCTGTTACTTCTGTTTCTTCGGGTTTATGTAACAATTGGGATCTTCCTGACTTCTAATTTTGCATTGCATCTCAGGGATTCTGATCTCACCTCCCCCATACAACGAGGGGGTCATAATCACATAATTCAAATTGGCACAGAATTTTTTCCTTGCAGATCCTGACATATCAGTGCCTGATTATAACAAGCATAAAGAACGCAGAGGAGAGAAGAGAGAAAAAAAGAAAACAGGAGGATGAAGAAAATGTTGTTAACCTAAATCATTGAATAAATATGTTTTAGTCATCATGTGATGAGTTGAAGAATTTGGCTATTGCAATTGTCTCCTAGCTAATCTCCACATCTTTAATCTCACCCCACTCTAATCCAGTCTCCCTCTGTGAATTAAAAATTTTTTAAACAAAAAAGTATTTTAACTTTTTTTATATATATTTTATGGATTTTTTACAGAGAGGAAGAGAGAGGGATAGAGAGTTAGAAACATCGATGAGAGAGAAACATCGATCAGCTGCCTCTTGCACATCCCCTACTGGGGATATACCCGCAACCAAAGTACATGCCCTTGACCGGAATCGAACCTGGAACCCTTTAGTCCGCAGGCCGACGCTCTATCCACTGAGCCAAATCGGTTTCGGCTATTTTAACTTTTTATTGCAATGGTAAATAGGATTGCTTGTTTACTTTCTTTTTCTGAGAAATCATTATTGGTGTATAATCAAGCCATCGATTTTTGGGTGTTGATTTTGAATCCTGCTACATTGCCAAATTCATTTATTAAATCTAGTAGTTTTTTGGTAGAGCCTTTAGGGTTCTCTGTGTACGATATCATGTCATCTGTGAATAATGAAAGTTTTAGTTCCTCCTTTCAAATTTGGATGCCTTTTATTTCTTCTTCTTATCTGATTGCTGTGGCTAGGACTTCCAGTAATATGTTGAATAAGAGTGGTGAAAGCTGACATCCTTGTCTTGTCCCTGTTCTTAGGGGAAATGGGTTTTAGTTTTTGCCATTGAGTTTAATGTTCACTGTAGGTTCGTCATATATGGCCTTTATCATGTTGAAATATGCTCACTCTATTCCAGTGATGGGAAACCTTTTGAGCTTGGTGTGTCAAACTTCGCCAAAAAACTGAGCATAACTCTGGTAGTGTGTCATTTTGAGGAAAAAACATTATTTTGCAAATGTTTCATCCTCAGGAGCAGCAAATGTTTCATCCTCGGCATGCGGCTGCCTCAGCGGCCGCGTGTCATTAGAAATGGCTACGAGTGTCAGTGCTGACACGCGTGTCATAGGTTCACCATCACTGCTCTATTCCCACTTTGCTGAGAGCTTTTATGAAGAATGGGTGGTGGATTTTGTCTAATGCTTTTTCTGCATCTACTGATATGATTATGTGATTTTTGTCTTTCAATTTGTTTATGTAATGTATCATGTTTACTGATTTGCAAATATTGCATCAGCCTTGCATCCTTGGAATACCTTGTTCGTGGTTTATGATCTTTTTAATATATTGCTGAATCCGATTTGCTAATATTTTGTTGAGGATTTTAGCATCTATGTTCATCAGGGATATTGGACTGTAATTCTTTTTTTTGTACTTTTTTTTATCTGGTTTTGGAATCAGGATAATGCTGGCCTCTTAAAAAGAACTTGGAAATGTTCTTTCCTCTTAGACTTTTTGGAATAGTTTGAGGAGTGTAGGTGTTAGTTCTTCTTTGAATGTTTGGTAAGACTCCCCTGTGAAGCCATTCAGACCTGGGGCTTTTGTTTGGTGGGAGTTTTTTTTTATTACTGCTTCTACTTCATCAGTTGTTATTGGCCTATTCAGGTTTTCTGATTCTTCCTGATTCAGTTTTGGGAGATAACATTTTTCTCGGAATTTGTCCATTTCATCCTCATTTTTCAGCTTTTTGGCATATAGTTGTTCATAGTGTTTCCTTACAAACCCCAGTATTTCTGTGGTGTTGGTGGTTACTTCTCCACTTTCATTTCTGATTTTATTTATTTGGGTCCTCTCTCTTTGTTTCTTGATGAGTCTGGCTAACGGTTCATCAATCTTGTTTATTCTTTCAAAGAACAAGCTCTTGGTTCCATTGACTTTTTGTTGTTGTTGTTGTTGTTGTTGTTGTTGTTGTGTGTGTGTGTGTGTGTGTGTGTGTGTGTGTGTGTGTGTTTTAGTCTCTATGTCATTTATTTCTGCTTTAATCTTTATTTCCTTCCTTCTACTTACTCTGGGTTTTTCTTGTTGTTCTCTTTCTAGTTCTTTAAGTTGTAGGGGTAAATAGTTTATTGTTGATTTTTCTTGTTTTTAATGTAGGCCTGTAGTGCTATGAACTTCCCTCTCAGGACCGATTTTCCTGTGTCCCAGAGATTTGGGGTTGTTCTGTGTTCATTTTCATTTTTTTCTAGTAAGTTTTTTATTTCTTTCTTAATCTTGTTGGTAATCCATTCATTGATTAATAACATGCCATTTATTCTCCATGTGTTTGAATGTGTTGGGGTGTTTTTATTGTAGTTGATTTCTAATTTCATTCCACTGTGATCTGAGATGTTTGATATGATTTCAATCTTCTTGAACTTGTAGAGAGTTGTTTTGTGTCCTAACATGTGAATGATCAATGTGCACTGGAGAAAAATGTATATTATGCAACTTGGGGGTGAAATGTTCTATAAGTGTCAATTAAATCCATCTGATCTAGTGTATTCCTTAAAGTCACTGATTGCTTATTAAGTTTTTGTCTGGAAGATATATCCATTTAAGTCAGTGGAGTGTTAAAGTCCCCTACTATAACTGTATTGTTGTCTGTCTCTCCCTTAACGTCCTCTAGTAATATATATACCATATTTTCTGGCATATAAGATGACTTTTTAACCCAGAAAAATCTTCTATACACCCAGTCGTCTTATACGCTGGAAAATACAGTAAATATTCGGTAAATATACGAATTCCGTGCACTGGGGGGGTGTCCCTCAGCTCAGCCTGCACCCTCTCCAATCTGGGACCCCTCGGGGAATGTCCCACTATCAGTTTAGGCCCTGTGGGATTGGGCCTAAACCGGCAGTCGGACATCACTCTCACAATCCAGGACTGCTGGCTCCCAACCGCTCACCTGCCTGCCTGCATGATTGCCCCTAACTGCTTCTGCCTGCCAGCTTGATCACCCCCTAACTACTCCCTGACAGCCTGATTGACACCTAACTGCTCCCCTGCCAGCCCGATTGCCCTCAATTGCCCTCCCCTGCCGGCCCAGTCACCCCCAACTGCTCTCCCCTGCTGGTCTGGTCACCCCCAACTGCCCTCCCCTGCTGGCCTGATTGCCCCCAACTGCCCTCCCCTGCAGGCCCGGTCGCCCCCAACTGCCCTTCCCTGCAGGCCCAGTTGCCCGAACTGCCTTCCCCTGCCAGCTCGGTTGCCCCCAACTGCCTTCCCCTGCCGGCCTGGTTGTCCCCAACTGCCATCCCCTGAAGGCATGGTCACCCGCAACTGCCCTCCCCTGCAGGCCTGGTCACCTCCAACTGCCTTTCCGTGCAGGCCTGGTCGCCCCCAACTGCCTTCCCCTGCAGACCTGGTCATCCCCAACTTCCCTACTCTGCAGGCCTGGTCCCCCCAACTGCCCTCCCTCCCCTGCAGGGCCAGTCACCCCCAACTGCTCTCCCCTGCCGGCCCGGTTGCCCCCAACTGCCCTTCCCTGCCAGTCCGGTTGCCCCCAACTGCCCTCCCCTGCTGGCCATATTGTGACAGCCATCTTTTGACCACATGGGAGTGGCCATCTTGTGACCACATGGGGGTGGCCATCTTGTGAGAGGGTGTAAGA
Organism: Cnephaeus nilssonii; assembly: GCF_951640355.1. Taxonomy (NCBI): domain Eukaryota; kingdom Metazoa; phylum Chordata; class Mammalia; order Chiroptera; family Vespertilionidae; genus Cnephaeus; species Cnephaeus nilssonii. The sequence continues at coordinate 36,164,996 of NC_137071.1, read as the reverse complement.
GTCAATTTTCATATTATCTCTTTATTATATAGGATATATATATTATAAAAACCCCTTAGCCATCATGTCATCACGACCAAAGACTGGTCACCTGGAGGCCACGTGCGCAGCGAGGCCTGCGTGGGTGGGTGGGGACTTGACTCTGGGTCCCGCCTCCCACCTAGTGTGGTGGGAGTCAGTCTGGGTCCCACTGGCGCGGCAGGTCTGGGTCTCGAGCAATATCATGCACTGGTCCTCTAGTATATATATATGCTCCTATATTGAGTGCATATATGTTTACTAGAGTTATGTCCTCTTGTTGGATCAATCCCTTTAGTATTATGTAGTGACCTTTGTTATCTCTTGTGATGGCCTTCATTTTGATATCTATTTTGTTGGATCAGAATATTGCTACTCCAGCTCTTTTTTCTTTTCCATTTGCATGGAAAATGTTTTTTCCATCCCTTCATTCTCATCCTGTGTGTGTCTTTTGTTCTGAGGTGAGTCTCTTGTAGACAGCATATAGTTGGGTCATGTTTTTATTCAGCTACCTTATGCCTATTGATTAAAGCATTTAATTCATTTACATTTGAGGCTATTATTGATAGGTACATATTTATTGCCATTTTAATTCTGTATGCCTAGGTTTCTCTACCTATTTCTTCTTCTCATTACAGCAGTTTCTTTATCATTTTTTATAATGCTGGCTTGGTGGTGATGTACTCCTTTAGCGTTTTTGTTTGTTGTTGTTTTTGTCTGGGAAATCTTTATTTGACCATCTATTTTGAATGACAGCCTTGCTAGATATAGTAATCTTGATTTCAGGTACTTGCTTTCCATTACCTTGAGTGATTCATGCTATTCCCTTCAGGCCTGTAGAGTTTCTGATGAGAAATCAGGTGTCAGCATTACTGGAGCTCCTTTGTAGGTAACAGTTTGCTTTTCTCATGCTGTCTTTAAGATTCTTTGTATTTAATTATGATGTGTCTGGGCATGTGCTTGTTTGGGTTCTTCTTGCTTGGGGTTCTCTGTGCCTCCTGGACTTGTGTGACTTTTTCCTTTACTAGGTTAGGAAAGTTTTCTGTCATTATTTCTTCAAACATGTTCTCTATCCCTTTCTCCCCTTCTGCCTCTTCTGGCACACCTGCTATTCAAATACTGTTATATTTCATGTTGTCCCACAGCTCACTTGAGATATCTTCTTGTTTTTTAATTGTCTGTTTCTTTTTGGTTCTCTGATTAAGTGATTTTTCAACCCTGTCTTCTAATTCACTGATTTGATCCTCAGCTTCACCTGTGTATTCCTTCTAATTTCATCTTTATTTGTGCTATGTCATTCATTAGTTCTGTTTCCATATTTACTATATCTTTTCTCATGCTGTTCATCATTATTCTGAACTCTGTAGCAGATAAATTTCTTATCTCCATTCTATTTATCTCTTCTTCTGGAGAATTCTCTTATTCTTTCATTTGGGGGTTGTTTCTTTGTCTCCTCATTTTGGCTGCCTGTTTGGGTTTGTGTCTGTGTACTAAGTAGATCTGCTATGACTACCAATATATAGTGCAAGACAATGTAAGATGCTGCTTGTTACAGGCCCTGAGTACCCTATTAGGAGCTATCAGCAATCCATAACTTGTGGCTCACTCTCCTGTGGCTTGGTGCCTTTGGAAAGGACAAAGATGTGCACTAAGTTCTGCTTTTCCTAGCTCCAGGACTTGAACAAGATCAGCCAAATACCCAAAGCCTCCAGAGAACTGCCTCTGCCTGCAGTCTGATTGCTATTCAGCGTTAGTTAGCCTCTAGCTATCAAACACAGTGTGGGGCAAGAAGTTTTCCAACCAAGTGGGGCGATTGCTTCCCACCCCCCCACACACTCCCCAGGCATAAGCTGCCTGGATTGTAAAGGTCCTCTGCAGTATGAGATGAGGGAATGACTCCACACAGTTAACTGGGGTGGCTGCTTTCCAAGCTCTAACATCAAACCTCCAACCCTTGATTTTCCACACACAGCTCTAGTATACTCTGTCCTCCCTCTGTTAAAGCCCAAGGTGAGTAGCCCTTTAAGAGGGTGCTTGCATTTCCAGCCATATCTCTAAGGCAGACAGCAATGCTGCTGCTTTTCACAACCAGATGTTGTTTGGGCACCTTTCTCAGTTTTGTTGCTCTGGGCTGGTGTCCAAGCTTGGGGTTTAGACCCCAGAGTTCTCAGTAGGAAACCCACCCACAGCTGAGATACATCTCTGGAACTTCAGCTGCTGCCTGTAGGAGCCCAGCCAGCCTCTCACACCTTCACACTTCCTATGTGGTCTCCACTTTTTGTCCTTGGTTATCAGGGTTCTCTCCAGCTAGTCTTCAGTTGATTATTCAGGATGGTGTTTCTGTACTTTAGTTGTAATTCCAGTTTGGTCCTGGGAGCATGTCAGTGTACCTTCCCCTTACTCTGCCGCCATATTGCCATCCTTCTGCTACTCCCTCCCTCCCTTTCTAATCTTCTATTCAGCTCAAAAATAGTACACACACACACACACACTTTTTTCTTGATACATGAATGCCATGTAGATTATATATAATCTATAGATTATATAAAACATTATAGTGCATCAGAATAATGCAAATTCACAGACCCCACCACAGAGATACAGTAACTCTGGGAATCTGAATTTTTAGGAAGCAGCCTATGTAACTCTAATGCAGATGATCTGTGAACCATGCTTGGAGAATTACAGCCTACTCCAGCTATAGTGGACCATACCACAATTCTTAAAATACACATGCTCTTTCCCTTGTATTTGCTCATGTTGTTCCCTGTGCCTGGGATGCCTGTCCCCCATCTGATCACCTAGCTAATCCTTATTTATCCTTCACACCTGTACTTAACCCTCTTTTCCTCTGGAAAGCTTTCTTGAATCCCAGCCCATGCCAGGTGTCCCTCCTATATTCTTTTTGAGCTCTATACCTCTCTTATATCACTTAAGTGATTACCTGCCATAGAGGCAGAAATTATGTCAATCTTGTTTACCATTTTATCTCTAACACACTCGATCATATGACAATGTCATTCAGTAAAACATTTGAATTAATGTCTTATCTTGAATACAGATCCCAAAGGAAATCTAAATTCAATTGGCAATATGCAATCTAGGTAAGATAACACCTGTCAGCCTCAAAAGAGAGCAAGCTGCCAATCTAGCTTTAGACTCAGATACAGGAATTCAATTCGTCTCCATTTTCTAGTTTGTATGAACATTCCTTGAGCTTTGTAGCAAAACTGCTTCCAAAAATTTCATCCTCTGTAGATGGCACCCCTAATCACTTCTAAGGCCCAGGAATACACCAAAAGATGTTATTTGTCATCCCTAACATAGTTTCCCATTCACCAGCATCTTAAAAATGGCTTTTATTGCCCAGCATCCCTCAGATTTTTTTTCCCTCTGGATTCCTTTCTGAATGGTTTTATCCTATCCCAACTGGGGAGGACTTTGCACTTTCATCTAAATGAGAGGGTTGTAAATCATTCCTTAGGCCCTTTCACCTTTCACCCTCTCTGCTAACAATGGTACCAGTATTAGGGCAACCTGATTTGCCCAGGACATTCCCACTTTTAATATAGAAAGTGCCCCATCTCCCTTCCCCCCCCCCACTTCCCAGACCCTGACCACCACCATTCTTCTCACTGCTTCTGTGAGTTTGACTTTTTTAGATTCCACATGTAAGTAATATCATACAGTATTTGTCTTTCTATGTCCAGCTTATTTCACTTAGCATAATGTCCTCCAACTTCATCGAAGTTGGCAGATTTCTTCCTTTCTTGTGGCTGAATAATATTCCACACACTTTTTTTAATACTCACCCTAGGATATATTTACTGATTTTTAGAGAAAGGAAGGGAAGAGAGGGAGAGAGAGAGAGAGAGAGAGAGAGAGAGAGAGAGAGAGAGAGAGAGAAACATGGAACAGTTGCCTCCCATATGCGCCCAACTGGGAATCAAACCTGCCACCTTTTTGTGTATGTAATGATGCTCCAACTAACCGAGCCACCTGGCCAGTGCCACACTTTCTTTATTCATTCAACCATTGATGGACACTTAGATTGTTAGTGAAAGGGTAAACACTTTCAGTTATAAGATAAATAAGTTGTGGGGATCTAATGTATAGTATTGTGATTATAATTAACTAGAGGCCCGATGCATGAAATTCATGCATAAGAAGGGGGTCCCCTCAGCTCGGCCTGCACTCTCTCCAATCTGGGACCCCTCAGGACCTCTGGCTCCTAACCGCTCACCTGCCTGCTGGCCTGACCCCCCTAACTGCTCTCCCCTGACAGCCTGTTTGCCCTATCTGCTCTCCCTTGCTGACCTGATCCCCCTAACTGCTCTGCCCTGCCTGCCTGATCGCCTCTAACCTCCTCTGCCTTGGCCCCACCAACATGGCTTTGTCTGGAAGGACGTCCAGAAGATGTTCAGTCTAATTACCATATTACCCTTTTATTAGTATAGATGCCACCTTGTCCTAAAAACGCAGGTTGTTCCCAGGTTTTCTTTTTTTTTTAAGTTTGAGGAAATTTTTTTATAAATTTCTTTATTGATTAAGGTGTCACATATTTGTCTTCATCCCCCATTCCCATCTCACACCCCTCCCCACGTATGCCCCCACCCTCGTTGCCTTAACCATTGGTTAGGCTCGTATGCATGCACACAAGTCCTTTGGTTAATCTCTCCCCACTACCCCCACCCTCCCCTACCCTCCCTCTGAGGCCCGACAGTCCGATCGATGCCTCCTTGTTTCTGGGTCTGTTCTTGTTCATCGGTCTATGTTGTTCATCATTTCCCTTAGATGAGTGAGATCATGTGTTACTAGAAATATACTTACAAGAACCGAATGTGAGACGAGCAATAATAGTTATGCTGACAGGCAAATGAATCAGTCTGTAGTGAGTTTCTTTCTGGACCAACAATTCTTTTGAGACCCAATTTCAATGTCCACCAGTTCCTTATGTGTACATGTCAGCAATGACTTTTCAGTTCTGGATGGTGGACAAAGGGTGGTAATGCAGGTCTGACTCCCTCTGGTTTGGTCTCGCCCGGACCCAGGGGCACAGCCTCACCCGGACTCAGGGGCACACAGCCTCACCCGGACCCGGGACCCAGCATCACCCAGGCTCCGGGGGCGTGGCCTCACCTGGACCAAGGGGCGCGTGGCCTCACCCGGACCCAGGTGCGCGCAACCTCACCTGGACCCGGGATCCAGCCTCACCCGAACCCAGGAGCGCGTGGCCTCACCCGGACCCAGGATCCAGCCTCACCCGGACTCAGGGGCGCGCGGCCTCCCCCGAATCCAGGGGCGCGTGGCCTCACCAGGACCTGGGGGCGTGCGGCCTCACCCGGGCCCGGGACCCAGCCTCATCTGGACCCAGGGTCGCGTGGCCTCTCCTGGACCCAGGGGCACGGCCTCACCCAGACCCAGGACCCAGCCTCACCCAGACCCAGGGGCGCACGGCCTCACCTGGACCCGTGATCCAGCTTCACCTGGACCCAGGGGCGCGCGGCCTCACCCGGACCCGGGGGCGCGCGGCCTCACCCAGTCCCAGGGTGCGCGGCCTCACCCGGACCCAGGGGTGCGCAGACTCACCCGGACCCGGGGGCATGCAGCCTCACCCGGGCCCGGGTCCCAGCCTCACCCGGACCCAGGGGCGTGTGGCTTCTCCCGGACCCAGGGGTGCACGGCCTCACCCGGACCCGGGACCCAGCCTCACCCGGACCCAGGGGAGCGTGGCCTCTCCTGGACCCAGGGGCGTGGCCTCACCCGGACCCAGGGGCGCGCGGCCTCACCCAGACCCGGGACCCAGCGGGGCTTCGTCTTCTTGATCCCAATTCCTGTCAGTCAATTCCCTCTCAGCAATTCCTTCGGCCATTTTCTCAAAGCTCCAGGGCGGCTGCCGCGGAACTCGCTAGGCAGCGGGCTCGGCAAAGCTCCGGTGCGCCCAGTGCGCGGCGGCGGGCTGGTCCGAGGTCGCTGCGGTGGCACTCAGGTCTGCAGCGGCGACCAGTCGCCGGACAAGCGCACCTGGATCCGTGACCCAGCGGGGCCTCGTCTTCCCGAACCCAACTTCCATCGGTGAATTCCTTCTCAGCAATTCCTCCAGCCATTTTCTCAAAGCTCTGGGGCGGCTGCCGCGGAACTCACTGGGCGGTGGGTTCAGTGAGGCTCCGGCGTGCCCGGTGTGGCGGCGGGCCGGCCCGAGGCCACCACAACAGCGCTCAGGTCCGCAGCAGCAGCCGGTCGCTGGGCATGCGCACCCGGCCACCTCTGGGGCGCAGAGACTCTCGAATGACCCAGAGGTCAGCAAGCACGGAGTTTCCCACCTCACGTCCCCCAGGGGCTCGTCCGTCCGCGCTCGGCAGCGAGCGGAGCCGTCCCCCCAGTGGGAGACCGCCGGGGAAACCGCGCCGAGCACGCTCCAGGCCGCCACCGTGTCGCCAGAGCCATAGTTCTCAAAGTGTGATCCCTGGCTCACCGGCACCAGCACCATCCCGCGTCCCCCTCTCCTTTATTCTAGTTGTAGAGCATCCGCTCAGCCAGCCCCCCAGTGGCTCCAGATGGTGTCCGCTCTGCTCTCCAGTCGCAGTTTCAAAATTGTTGTGATAGGCAACAACCAGGCGTCCGCCCCATGCCGCCATCTTGGTCCTCCAGAAGATTCTTAAGTAACCTTATAAATGTGGTTCTGAACACTGTGTCGTCCATTAGTTTACTTTCCTCCATCTCTTCTATTCATGACCTGCTTCGGTGTCTCCACATTTTGGCTGCCTCCCTATGTTGATGGAGTGGCTTTGTGTGGTCAGTGACCTATAGGGGCTGGTAGCTCAGCTTCCCCAATCTCCCTAGGTGGTCGCTCTTGGTACCCCCCTTTGTGGGCTGAGTGCAAAGTCTTGGTGTTGTTAAGCCTTGATTGCTGTTGATACAGTGGGAGGATTTGACCTCCAGTCCAATTGGCTGTGAGGATCAGCTGTGTCTACACCAGGAGACAGCCTTATTCAACTAGACTTGCAAAATTGTAAAAGCCTCTGTGCTTGGATGGGGCGGAGTTTCAGGGTGGAGCCTACAGCCTTGGCTTCCCATCAGTCCCGCCCTATGAGTTTCCTGGGTCTCAGTGTCCCTCAGTGTCCCTCTGTACTCCCTGCAAACACCTCTGAGAGAAAGGTGCCCTGGAGTTTCGCCCGCTGCCAAACAGTCTAGTCTCTACCCCAATGAATCTGGATTCCCAGATTCTCGCCCGGAACTGGGTTTCAGTGTAGTCGGAACTGGGGCTCAGCGCAGTCTGGAGCTTTTGTCTCCTTCCCACTAGGGCAATTCAGCGGCACAGTCAACAATCCATCCTCTGCACACATTCCTGTGCGCGCCTCCGGAGCTCTACCTTTTGCCGCTCCTCTGCGTTTCCGCCTTACAGCCCAGATTCCCCCAGTGTGAGCCTGGGTCCCCAGGGTCTCGCCCAGAACTGGGGTTCAGTGCAGTCAGAACTGGGTTTCAGCGCGGTCCGGAGCTTTTGTCTCCTTCCTGCTAGGGCAATTCAGTGGCACAGGCAACAGTCCGTCCTCTGCGTGCAATCACATGCGCGCCTCCGGAGCTCTGCCTTTTGCCCCTCCCCTGCGTTTCTGCCTTACAGCCCAGATTCCCCCAGTATGAGCCTGGCTTCCCAGGGTCTCGCCCAGAACTGAGGTTCAGTGCAGTCGGAGCTGGGGTTCAGCACAATCTGGAGCTTTTATCTCCTTCCCGCTAGAGAACGCCGGCCAGGCACTCAGCCACCCCGTCCTCTCCGGCTCCGTCCTCCCCGCACGCGCGCGTGCCCGTGTCTCCATACCTCAGGCTTTTACGGCTCCTCTGATTTTCCTTGTGGTTTTCTCTTTCCTTCTAGTTGTGGGCGTTTCAGTCAGCCAGCTTTCCTGTGTTTCTGGATGATGTCCGTTTTGACTTTTAGTTGTATTTTTGAAATTGTTGTGCGAGGCTGCAGGTTAGGTGTTTAACCTATGCCGCCATCTTGGTTTCTCCATTCCCAGGTTTTCTTATCATGGAAGGGGAGCCCGCAGTAGCATCCTGGGTTCTGACCAGGGCTTATGCACTTGTGCTTTATCTCAGGAGATGTGATTCCTAGAAGAAGTCTCTTGGATGTACCTTGAACATTTGGATCGAATTTGCCAAATCATCCTCCAAAAATGTTGAACCACTTTAAACTCCCACCAGCAACCACACATGTGCCCACCGTCCCACTTTGATGCCAATATCATTGATTTCTCCCTAGAAGCTTCCCTCCCGTCAGCCGGGACTACTTGGTACTTGAGCCAACCTCATTGTTCAGCTGGGGACTTGATTTACTGAGATAGAATTATGGAGGAGGAAAAATAGTTTTCCTCTACCTTTCTGAGTTCTTAGTGGAGGCCCTTGTAATGAAAGACAGATCACCAAGAGAAAAACAAAAGTTCATTAACATGTGTGCCTCATGTATATGTGGGAGATCCCAGGGAAAAATGAGTAACTCCCCAAGGTGGCTTAAAATGCAGATTTAAATACCTTCTTCCTAGGGAAAGGGGAAAGGAGATATAGGCCTCTTAGAGGAGAGTAAATGATTTTTAGGGGTGGGGGGAAATAGTTTGTAACAAAGTTAGGGTGTAATGTCAACTTCTACTCCCCTGTCCTGTGACAGGAGTCAGTCTTCTCTGACTGATGACACTTCTCCCATCAAGGGGACGACCTATGACATTTAAGCTCCTTTTGGGGGTTCCGGTTTTAGGCAGATCAGGAGACTTCAGTGAAAGCCTCTGCATGCATTTGCTGTTTTTCAAGCATCTGCAGCTCAAGATCATCAATATAACAACACAGCATATGTTGGGGTGGCATGTTCTCTGATCTTCAGAATAAACCCAACAAAAGCTTTGTTTCCTCTCTTAGATGATTTGCCACACTAGCATTATTCCCTGGAGATGGTATTCTAACCAGACCTTCCTGGAAGTGGTCATAACATACCCTGTGCTTATAGAAAGGTGTTGGCCACATTACTAAATAAACCAGAGTCAGTTTTCTCATCTTGTGGAAAGGGAGATAAAGTTATGATAGTTTATCTCCCTTTCCACAGGTTTCTTGTGGGTTTGTGTCTCTGCTGCCCCCCGACCCCCTAGGAGCCTCGGTGCCTCGGCTGCAGGGCTTGGGGCTGCTGGGTGCTGGGACTGTGGGTTTGTGTCTCTGATCCGACCCCCAGCAGCCCCAGCACCGCGGTGGCGGGCCTTGGGGCTGCTGGATGCCGGGACTGCGGGTTTGTGTCTCCGATCCAGCCCCCAGCAGAACCCAGTGCCACCATGGGTGTCTCCATCTTTGTTGAATTAATTTGCATACTCGCTCCTGATTGGCTGGTAGTGTAGTGTAGTGACGGTCATTTTGCATGTTTCTCTTTTATTAGTGTAGATCAGGCGTCCTCACCCACGGGCCACATGTGGGTGTTTTTGCCATTTTGTTTTTTACTTCAAAATAAGATATGTGCAGTGTGCATAGGAATTTGTTCATAGTTTTTTTTAAACTATAGTCCGGCCCTCCAACGGTCTGAGGGACAGTGAACTGGCCCCCTGTTTAAAAAGTTTGAGGACCCCTGGTGTAGATAATACTGTTTTGCACACTTATAATTTTCTAAGAGAGTAGATGTTTTTTTGTTAATTCTCGCTGGAAGATATTTTTCCATTTATTTTTAGAGTGGAGGAGAGAGAGAAAGACAGAGAGAAAAATTGATATGAGAGAAACACATTGATTGGTTGCCTCCTGCATGAGCCCTGACCAGAGCCCGGGCCGGGGAGGAGCCTGCAACCAACATGCATGCCCTTGGCTGGAATTGAACCTGGAACCCTTTGGTCCACACGCCAATGCTCTATCCACTGAGCAAACCAGCTTGTGCTAAGAGAGTAGATTTTAAGTGTTCTCACCACACACACACAAAATGGTAACTAAGCGAGGTAATTGATGTGTTGATCAATTTGATTGTGGTAATGCTTACACAACATATATGTATATAAAGTCATCATGTTGTATACCTTATATAATGATATTACACAACTTAAACATATATGATTTTTATTTGGCAATCATACCTCAATAAAGCTAGAAAAAATAATCTTTTCAAAAATCTTTTTTAAAAAGACAGTCCTCCTCATCTCATGAAAGCCCTCAGTTCTGGGCAAACTTTATGCTAAGTTTAAATCTATTACAGTAACTGGTTCCCTTGCCCCTCAGATAAGTAAATGAGGGTTATCCATCCCTAGAGCCAACAGGGACCCTTCAATTGAGATTAGCAAACACTGTACTGGGACCACCATTTCAACACCCATTATCAGTGCTTCTACATCTTGACTATTTCTGGAATGTACTGCTTTTTTAAAAAATATATTTTTATTTATTTCAGAGAAGAAGGGGAAGAGAGAGAGAGAGAGAGAGAGAGAGAGAGAGAGAGAGAGAGACATCAATGATGAGAGAGATTCATTGATTGGCTGCCTCCTGCATGCCACCACTGGGGATTGAGCCTGCAACCCAAGCATGTGCCCTGACCAGGAATTGAACCATGACCTCTGGGCTGGAATGTACTGCTTTTATATCTAAACTAGAGGCCTGATGCATTAAATTCATGGGGGCCTGGTCTGCGACCTCTCACAATCCGAGACCCCTCACTCCTAACCACCCACCTGTTCACTCCTAACCACCACCTGTTCACTCCTTACTGCCCGCCTGTTCACTCCTAACCACCCACCTGCTCACTTCTAACTGCTTGGCTCCCTGCTCCTGCATTAAGCGTCTGCCCCCTTGCGGTCAGTGCACATCATAGCAACCAGTCATTCTGGTCATTCCGCTGTAATGGTCACTGGGCTTTTATATATATAGATAGTCTGTCTCTCTCTCACACACACACACACACACACACACACACACACACACACACCACCCAGAAGACTTCCTTATCTCTCACAAGTACACTGTTCACACAGTAGAGAGCAATGTTTATTTTGCCTGCTATGGACCTATTCTAACTGCTTCAGATATACCATAGTCTTCATTGCCTTCATGATTTCTGGGCAGGGTTGGTTATTTTGTTTGTGTTTTTTTTAAAATAATTTTTAATATTGAGATAATTTTTTTAAAGTGATTTAAGTGGGTCCCTGGCCAGTGTGGCTCAGTTGGTTGGAGCATCATCTCATGCACCAAAGGATTGTGGGTTCAATTCCCATTCAGGGTACATACCCACATTGTGGGTTCAATCCCCAGTCAGGGTGTGTACGAGAGGCAACTGATCAATATTTCTCACACACAATGATGTTTCTCTATCTCTTCCTCTCTCCCTAAAATCAATTAAAAAATACCCTTGAGGGAGGAAAAAAATAGTTATTTCAGTGGGGTTTTTAGTATATTCAGTGTTGTGCAACTATCACCCCTTCTAATTTCAGAACATTTCTATTACACTAAAATTAACCTCATATCTGGGTGGAAATCTTTAAGATACTCCTCTACTCTTGAATAAACCTGTTCTTCAAATATGTTAATGATATTAAAATAAATGGATCCTGAATTTTATATTGTTTATCTAATAAATGGAAATGGGATATACCATCCAACATGCCTGTTCCCTTTGCAACCAAAGACAACACATTTGAGGATAGAATAACAAAAATAACAATTCTCTACATTACATAAGTATTAATAATAACTGCTTACATTTATATGCTGCCTAACAGCTTAGAAAGGGTTCTCACATAATCTTTCTCATTTCATAATACACACAAAACTCTCAAACTCATGCAAGGTCCCACAGCTGGTGAGGAGCTGAGCCAGTGCAGAACCTCTGGTTTGACTCCTACTCAAGTGCTCTTCCCTGACTCTACACTGCCTTTCTGTTTGGGCTGATTATTGGTCCAAGTATTATTTATGGAGCCAATCTTCATTTTGATGTAAAGCTAACTGGCCTTTAACAGGACTCTAACTCCTGAACTTGGTTTTATTTGCCTGCTCAAATTCCAACTAGGCAGAGAGGCAACCAAGGATGACAACCAAAAGGAAGTTATGAAGGCCCAACTTTAATACCCTAACCCTCAGGACAAGGTGAACATATAACCCAGCAGAACAAATATCATTGGAAGAGCTCCAGTCTCCCCAATCATGCATTTCTCCTTTTTAGAGGTCACCCAGACTAAAATAGACTTGTTTATGTTTCCCCAGTGATCCTTGGATTTCCTTATTCTCTCCTAAAAGTTCTAATTAGGAGAAGCCAGAAAGAAGGCCATGTAGTAATAATGACATTGACCCCTCATATTTGCACCAGGCCTGGCATTATGGTCTATAAGGTCTTTTTTACATTTATTGTGGCTATTCAATCCTCTCAACAATCCTGTGATGTAGATAGGCATTATCCTCATCTACACTAATAAAAGAGAAACATGCAAATTGACCATCCCTCCACTATGCCCACCAGCCAATCAGGAGCGAGTATGCAAATTAACCCAATAAAGATGGTGGCAGCCATGGAGCTGGAGTGAGCAGGAGGATTGGGTTGCCCCTGGTGATGGAGGAAGCCAAGCTTCCTGCCTTCCCTGGCCTCCGCTCAAGGAGAGGCTGGGGACCTGGGTCACCGGGGGGGGGGGGGGGGGGCGCATGGCCAGCCTGCAAACAGCCATCATCCCCTCACCCAGGCTGACCAAGCACCCCAGTGGGGACCCCCACCCTGAAAGGGGTGTGGCCAGCCTGAAAACGGCCCTCAGCCCCTTACCCAGGTTGGCCACGCCCCCATGGAGTAAGAGTCCCTGCTGGGGGGCATGGCCAGCCTGCAAACAGCCATCAGCCCCTCACCCAGGCTGACCAAGCACCCCAGTGGGGACCCCCACCCTGAAAGGGGTGTGGCCAGCCTGAAAACGGCCCTCAGCCCCTTACCCAGGTTGGCCACGCCCCCATGGAGTAAGAGTCCCTGCTGGGGGGCATGGCCAGCCTGCAAACAGCCACAGGCCCCTCACCCAGGCCGCCCCACACCCCAAGGGAACCCCCACCCTGATCCAGGACACCTTTCAGGGCAAACCAGCCAGCTCCCACCCATGCACCAGGCCTCTATCTATACTAATAAAAGGGTAATATGCTAATTAGACTGGGAGACCTTCCAGGAGACCTTCCGGACGTTTTTCTGGACAAAGCCATGGTGGTGGAGCTGAGGTAGAGGCAGTTAGAGGCCAAGAGGGGAGGGCAGTTGTGGGTGACCAGGCCAGGATGGGATGGCAGTTGTGGGTGATCAGGCTGGTGGGGGGGACCATTGGGGGTGATCAGGCCAGCAGGGGGGGCAGTTGGGGGTGAGCAGCCCATCAGTGGGGATCAGTTGGGTGTGATCAGGACAGCGGGGGGCAGTTTGGAGTGAGCAGACCAGCAAGGGGGCAATTGGGGGCGAACAGGCCAGTGGGGAGGGAATGTGGGGGCAAGCAGGCCAGCAGGGGGGGGCATTTGGGGGCGAGCAGGCTGGCAGGGGTGCAGTTTGGGGCTAGCACACTGGCATGGGGGGCAGTTGGGGGTGATCAGGCTGGCAGGGGGCATTTAGGGATGAGCAGTCCCGGATTGCGAGAGGGATGTCCGACTGCTGGTTTAGGCCCGATCCCTGTAAACCAGCAGTAGGACATCCTTCGAGGGGTCCCAGATTGTAGAGGGTGCAGGCCAGGCTGAGGGACACCCTGCCCCTGCACAAATTTCGTGCACTGGGCCACTAGTTTAATAAAAAAGGCTATTGAGACACAGAGGGGTGACCAGACACGTCTTTTGTCCCACAGTTAATAGGTAGAACAGCCTCTTGGTGAGACCACATATTATATATTAATCTCCCATCATGTCAAGAATTGACTAGTGTTAGTGTCTTGGTACATTCTTATGATGGTTAGCTATGTTCTATCCCTAGGCTCCAGGAAGTTCATATCTCTTTAAGCTCCCAGTTCCTAATTTCAAGGCATTCAGTGCCTTGATATCACCTACTTAATCCCCACCTTCAGCCACCCATTTCCAAATTAGGTCTTTCCCGGCAAGTTTTTCACAGACATAGTGGGAGAATTGAAGTAATAAAATTACTAAATGCATTCTAAGCAGCAGTTTCAGCCCCCCACTCAATCTTTGAGTATACCTGTCATTCTCTCTGAAGCCTTGACAACCATACACCTTTCTGCTGGTTTATAAAGGTAAGGGAGCTTCTCCAAGTTCCAGAGTCCTCACAAGAATAGGAAATCAGACTTGAAACAAGAAAGTGGTTCTGTTGTTTAGTTTACAACTGGAGGCCTGGCTCCAGCTCTGGCTCTTGACTGGCCTTTGTGAACAAAAAGAAGGAAACTTGTTTTTCATCCTCTGTTTCCAAAGTTCAACCTAACTCTCTGCACACAAATTCCATTACAGAGTTAGGCGCTTTAGGCTCAGCAGGTGGAAAGTGTTTCATTCCTGATGGGAATTCCTGGGCCCAAATTCCAAGTCCCTTTCTCTCTTCTCACTGCAGCTCACAGGCCCCTGCTCTCTGGTTGCCCCATTATCTCCTAAGCAAAGCAAATGGAATCCCAGCTCAGCCTGACCCCAGAAGCATCTCCCTGAAGTCCTGATTGCTTACCTGAATTAGGAACCAGGACCTCCAGGAATTGATTGAGCTTAGTTGTGTGGGATAATAACAAGTGTTCTGAGCTGTAAATAAGCAGCCCAAGACTCCTAGGCCCACCTCTATCTCAAATTACTTCTTTTGAGTCCTAAGTTTTCTCAGGTAGAGAGCAAAATAATAGTGGCTTCCTAGCCTGCCTTCATAGGGTTTTGCACAGAAACTGAAAAGTCTTATCTATCCTATATAATAATAGAGGAATATGTTAATTATCTGTTACTCTGTAATGTAACGACCAGTTTAGCAGGCTGCGCACACAGCAGGTTCAGGTGGGCGGGCCACGGCAGCCAAGTGACATGAGCCTGTTTTGCCTCGTCTGGAGTTGGGGAGCTAATGACGGAAAGACTCCGGTCCTCCTCCAACAGCCCTCTCCAGCAGGCATGGGGCTGCTGAGACCCAGGCCAGGCCTCTGGCCACAGATCCACAGATTTGCAGAGACCGACTCTACCAGGCCTCCCAAACCCAGTGCCCATTCAAGATGTGAAACAGAGAGGAGGTGCAGCAGGAAATCCAGAGAATGGGATGTGGGGGTTCAAGACTCACTCCCTTTGGGCTTTGTTCTTCTTGGCCTGCCTGAGGATCAGCTCCCAGGCAAGCACCATGGCTGTGGTGAAGTGGCCGGCCAGGAGGCGGGTGGCCCAAGAGGTGCAGAGCAACACCGAGGTGGGGTACACCGGAGGGGACTTGAGCCGGTGGGTGGGGAATCTGCCTCACCTGCAGAGAGCAAGGTTCTGCAGTGGCCCCAAGATGTGAGTCAGCCCAGTGGAAATCAAGTGGCAATGAGTGCCGGCATGGAAGGACACCCGGGCAGAGGGGCACGTGTAAGATGAAACAGAGGGCCAGAGACCATGGGATACCAGGATACAGGCTTTATTGGAGATCATCCTGCTGGCTGCCTTCCAGAGGGGAAAAAAGGCTGGGCCGGGGGTGAGAGCGCCTTTTGAGGGGAGGAAAGGAGGGGACGGAGCTTAGGGTACTCAGCACACGCTGATTGGTGGTTTCATGTAAGGTACATGATTAGGGACCTAGGGACTTAGGAATCGGGGGCTTAGGGTATTTGGCAGGTGCTGATTGGTGATTCAATGTACAGTCCATATAAGGTGTTCAGGAATGTCCAGCTGCAGGTGGAGTTTACATCATACTCCGTCCATCAGTTGGGGGAAGGGAGGATCTATCAGCGCGGACCCGCAGCCCTGAGGCAGGGGTTGAGGGGCGGCACTACCTCAGTGGATGGGTGCCACACTGCCGAGTACCCCACTGTGGTGGTTCGGCAAAGCTCCCGGCATTAACTAGGCCTTGCCCCAGCGGCCTGCGCACTTGAAAGGCCGTGACTCCTGCTCCTGCCCCGTCCCCAAAGCAAGCCTGTGCCCACCCCCAGTTCCCGCCCCGCCACGCTCCAAGGCGGCGCATGCCTGCACGGTGAGTGTGATGCCTACCACCTTCTCCCCAGAAGGGGGGGCAGTAAAGAATGGGGGCGGGGGGCAGGGGAGAGGAAAGAATGTGGAGCGTCCACGATGAAGAAGTGCTTGAGAATGAGGCTCGGAAGACTGACAGGAAGGTTTGTTCTGTTTGCCCTGTGGCTGTCCCTTAGGAAGGGCAGAGGTAGCATGGCTGTGAGGGTTCCTTGCACGCTGAGTCAAGTTCCGCAGCCAACTGGAATTGGCCTCAGTTTCCTGGTCTGTAAAATGGATTAAGCATGTCTCAGTGCTTTCGCTGAACTTTGAGGGCCAATTGAGATACTATATAAAGAAAATGAGGGAAGAAATGAGAAAGAAAAGGAAGGATGAGCAATACAAAAGAAAGATTGGAAGGAACCTGTAAACCTATTGTCACTTAAATAAGGAATATAGTCAATAGTGTGGTAATGATGGTATGATGCCAGGTGGGTACTGGGAATATCAGGGAACACTTTGTAAAGTATATGATTGTCTAACCACTATTCTGAAACTAATACAAAATAATATTGAATGTAAAGAAATGAAAATAGGAGTGAAATTTTTATAAATTTCACAGTTTAAATAAAAGCTATAAAGGAAAGAAGGGGAGAATAAAAATAGTGTTTTTCATTTTACCACTTTATTGTCTTTTCAATACACGAAAAAGACAGTTGTCTTTATACGGTGCTTTTATATTTTATGTCATTATCTCATTTGATGTCCAGGGCAACTTAAAGACAAGATAATTATTCCCTCCACTATTCAAAGAAAGGAAATCTTGGTGTCTGGCCCCAATGATTCAATCTTCAAGCCCTTATTGCAAAGCAGGGTTAGTGAAATTTTCTGTGAAGGGTCATATCTATACTAATAAAAGCCTTGGGGGTGATCAGGCCAGCTGGGGAGGGCAGTTTGGGGCAATCAGGCCAGCAGGGGAGCAGTTAGGGGGCAATCAGGCTGGCAGGCAGAAGCGGTTAGGAGTGATCAGGCAGGCTGGCAGGCGAGCGGTTAGGAGCCAGCAGTCCCAGATTGCGAGAGGGATGTCCCCTGTGAGATTGGACCTAAACCGGCAGTCGGAGATCCCCTGAGGGGTCCCAGATTGGAGAGGGTTCAGGCCAGACTGAGGGACCCCCCCCCATGCACGAATTTCATACACTGGGCCTCTAGTCCTATATAATAAAGAGGTAAGATGCAAATTGACCGTCACACTCTCACACAAGATGGTCACCCCCATGTGGTCACATGATTGCCACCCCCATGTCATCACAAGATGGCCACCACAAGATGGGCCAGCAGGGGAGGTCAGTTGTGGGCAATCAGGCCAGCAGGGGAGGGCAGTTAGGGGCGACCAGGCCAGCAGGGCAGGGCAGTTGGGGGCAATTGAGCCGGCAGGGAAGCAGTTAGGCATTGATCAGGCTTGCAGGCAGAAGCAGTTAGGGGCAATCAGGCAGGCAGGCAGGCGAGTGGTTGGGAGCCAGCAGTCCCGGAATGTGAGAGGGATGTCTGACTGCCGCTTTAGGCCAGATCCCACTGGCAGTCGGACATCCCCCAAGGGGTCTGAGATTGGAGAGGGTGCAGGCTTGGCTGAGGGACGCCCCCAGTGAACAAATTTCATGCACCGAGCCTTTAATATATATATAAAACCCTAATATGCAAACGGTGGAACAACTGAACAACTGAATGAACAGTTGCTATGATGTGCACTGACCACCAGGGGGTGCACGCAGAACATGGCTGGCGTCAGCCGTGGTGGGATGGTGAAGCAGGTGAGCAGGGGCTCCAGACCAAGGAGGGGTGCCGGTCATTGTCATTGGGGCAAGCCTCTGGTGGTTACTGAAAATTCTTTGCTTCCACACGCTACAGTCTCACCCGGTGCTCGCACCCACTGCTGGTGCTGTCAGCAGGTGTGAGTGGTGGCTGCCAGCCCCAATCGCCCCTCAGGGCTTTTCCACCACCACCACCACCACCACCCCTACTCCTGAGGGGTGATTGGGGCCAGCAGCCATCCCTGCACCCGCTGCTGGCGACGGCCCCGTTCACATCCACTGCTGGCTCTGGAGCCGCCACTCACACCCACTGCCAGTGTCAGCCCCATCCACACCCACAGCTGATGCCAGAGCCGCTGCTTGCACCTGCTGCCAGCGCCTGGTGCCAGCTCTGATTGCTCGGTGCTGTCAGCAGGTGCGAGCAGCAGCTGCTGGCCCTGATTGCCCCTGAGGGCTTCTCTACCTCTCCCTGCTCCTGAGGGATGATCAGGGCAGCAGCTACTGCTTGCACCCACTGCTGGAGCTGGTCCCAATTGCTCCGTGCCATCAGTGGGTGCAAATGGAGCTGGCGCCATCAGCATATGGGAGTGGCAGTGGCAGGAGCAGGGCAGCTGGCAGACAGGGGACCAGTGGCCACGGCGGGAGGGGCTGGGCAGGGCTGCAGAGGATGGGACGAGACCCGCCCTTGTGCCCACCACAGCCTCGTGGCCCACAGTTTCTTTCAAGGTGCACAAATTCGTGCACTGGGCCCCTAGTTAAGAAATAAAGACAGAAAGTATTATATAAATTTTTTCAGCCCACAATCCCTCTGCTCCAAGCCCAGGGCACGGTCATTCTCTGGTTAGAGGATAAGAGTGTTACCCGAGGGATGATGCAGCAGTTAAAACATTTATTGCCTTCCTAGGCCCCATTTCTACTCTTCCCTGAATGTAATCTAAATTGAGGCTGATGGGGATGGCATGTGACGAATGGGGAGATGCTTCCCCAACACACATGAGAAAGGTCCAGGCTTGAGTCCATATGTGTATGAGCAAACATTGGAGTAGGAGAAATAGGGATGCCAAGAGTCATAATGGCTAACCTACTCAAAGTGTGTAAATTATATCCATGCACAAAGCACAGCAGTGCCACCCTCACTCATCCCTCTTTTCTACCTGCTACTAACTAACTCCTCCAACAAGATCACCCTTCGTTAAAGCTTGTGGAAGAATAAGATCCCTTCTTCTCATTGCAATCTTGGCTTAGCTCCAGTCTATGAAGACAGCCAAGGAGCCCAGGCTCTGCCTTCTAGGAGCTCATTCCTGTAATGGGGGAAAGAGACATCCACAAACTTGAAGAATTGACCCACTATTTAAGACATGTTAAATTTGAGCTATATAATTTGTGGTTTTGCCAGCCAATTGAATATGTGGATCTGACACTTCAAAAAAAGGTAAAGTCTGGAGGTAAACCTTTAAGAAACATCTTGAAAGAGATCATTGTTAAAGCCATGGGAGTAAACAGGGTCTCTCAGAAATTTTGGGAGATACCTTCTAGAGCAAGCATGGAAGAGAGTCAAGGATAAACTCCCAGGCCCAATTACTTTAAGAAAAAGAAGGAAGAAGTAGAATGGTTCAACTAGAGAGACTGAGAAATAGCAGTCAGGAAGTAGAAAAACCAAGAGGAAATCATCATGACAAGGGAGGAAAGTTATCAGAAAGAAGGTGACCACAGAGAAAAGTGGTCAAGAAGATGAGAACAGAATGAAGACTGTTTGATAAGGTGACCTTTGAAAAAGTAGGTAAAATTTAGCCTTGAGGGTAAAATATAGAAAGCAAAGAATGAAAGCCTTGAGAGGTCAGGTTGCCAAAGCTGGTACTTTGGTTTGAAAGGTTTGCAAGTCAATGACATGATGGAGGGAGCAGCCAAATTCTTATAAGAACAGCAAGTTCTATATGCACCCCTATGTTCATAGCAGCACAAATTATAAGAGCTAAGATTTGGAAACAGCCTAAGTGCCCATCAGCAGATGAGTGGATTAAAAAACTGTGTTACATCTACACAATGGAATACTATGCTACTGTAAAAAAGAAAGAATTCTTATCATTCGCACCAGCAGAGATGGACCTGGAGAGCATTACAGTAAGCAAAATAAGCCAGTTGGAGAAAGATAAATATCACATGATCTCGCTTATTTGTGGAATATAATGAACAACATAAACTGATGAACAAAAATAAATCTAGAGACACAGAAGCATCGTACAGAGCATCAAACTTCAGAGGGAAGGCAGGGGAGGATGGAGGGGCGGGAGAGTAAGAGATTGACCAAAGGACTTGGATGCATACATATAAGCATAACCAATGGACACAGAAAGTAGGGGGGTTAGGGCCTGTCCTGGGGAGCGGGAAGAGTTCATTGGGGGGTGGGGGAAGGAGACATATGTAATACTTTCAACAATAAAGAATTCAAATGAAAAAATAAAATCAGATTGTCATAAAGGGAAAAAATAATCCTGTATAATAAAAGCCTAATATACTAAGTGCCTGTGATCCAGTCATCTGTTCAACCAATCAAAGTGTAATCCTCTCTAATAAAATGGTAATATGCAAATTAACCATCACTCCGCTACATAAGCCACGCCCACCAGTCAAGCCACGCCCACCACCCAATCAGGGCGAGTATGCAAATTAACCCCAATCCAAGATGGCTACAGCCACAGAGAGCAAGGTTTCCCAGGTAACAGAGCAAGCCAAGCTTTCCATAGTAGTTGCAGGCCTAAGCCTCCACTCAAGCTACAAAGTTTCAATTATAGAAGGTAAACAAATTCAAACAAATGGCGGCAGAATGGACCTTGAGAGAGCAGGCCAGGGTTGCCGGCGGCAACAGGGGAAGCAAAGCTTTCCGCACACCCTGGCTGGGCTCACCCGCTTAAGGCTACAAAGTTTCAATTGTAGAAGGTGAATTAACTGCCACAGAAATGGCTGCCGCCCCAGAAATGGCTGCCGCCCCAGGCTACAAAGTTTCAACTGTAGAAGGAAAATAAATTCCAGATACCAGGGCCTCCCCTTGGGTTGCCAGGAGGTGTGGCCGGCCTGCAAACCACCACAGGCCCCTCGCTCAGGCCGCCCCACACCCCAAGGGAACACCCACCGTTATCTGTGACACCCTTCAGGGCAAACCAGCTGGCCCCCACCCCTGTACCAGGCCTCTATCCTATCTAATAAAAGAGTAATATACAGATTGATCATCACTGCAACACACAATATAGCTGCCCCCATGTGGTCAAAGATCCTGCCCCCATGTGGACACAAGATGGCCACTACAAGATGGCCAGCAGAAGAGGGCAGTTGGGAGGCACTTGGCCTGCAAGGGAGGGCAGTTGTGAGGGACCAGGCCTGCAAGGGAGGGCAGTTGAGAGGGACCAGGCTTGCAAGGGAGGGCAGTTGGAGGTGATGAACCCTGCAGGAGAGGGCAGTTAGGGGTGACCAGGCTGGCAGAGGAGGGAAGTTGGGGGCAAACAGGCTGGCAGGGGAGCAGTTAAGCATCAACCAGGCTGGCAGCAGAGTGGTTAGGGGGTGATCAGGCTGGCAGGCAGAAGCGGTTAGGGGCAATCAGGAAGGCAGGCAGGCAAGCAGTTGGGAGCCAGCAGTCCTGGATTGTGAGAGGGATGTCCGACTGCCCGTTTAGGCCCGATCCAGATCGGGCCTAAACGGGCAGTCGGACATCCCTCCAGGAGTCCCAGATTGGAGAGGGTACAGGATGGGCTGAGGGACAAACCCCGTCGTGCACGAATTTCGTACACCGGGCTTCTAGTATGCTAATAATATGCTAAGGCCGCTCAACTGCTCATTATGATGTGCACTGACCACTAGGGGGCAGAAAGTCGACCAGTTGACTAGTTGCTATGATGTGCACCAGGGGTCAGATGCTCCGACCCATAGGTTAGCTTGCTGCTGGGGTCCGGCCGATCGGGACTGAGCGAGATGAGCCAGACACACCCTGGAGCCCTCCCACAGTCCCTCCCCAGCCGGCTATCCTCCCGTATTCCTCCCCAGCCCCGATCATGCACCAGTGGGGCCTTGGCCTGGTCTGCACCCTCTCACAACCCAGGACCCCTCGGGGGATGTTGGAAAGCCGGTTTTGGCCCAATCCCACAGGCCAGGCCAAGGGACCCCACAAATTTGTGCACCGGGCCTCTAGTAAATAAATGAATGAATGAATAAATAAATAAATAAATAAATAAATAAATAAATGGAACAGCAAGTTCAAGCGGAGGACTTTTGAGGAGAGGAAGAGTTGGACTTTCTGTCCTCGGTATCATTCTCCTATCAAAGTCATCTTAGACTCCTTGGTTTCCTTACTGTCCTCTTCTGAGCCTTTCCCATTTCCTGCCTTGTCCTACCCTATTTCTAATAGGCTGCAATGAACATGACTAAAGAAATCTAGAACCAAGAGACAAAATGGTGGTGGAATAGGCAGATGTGTCCCAAGCCTTGTCCCAGAGCAGATAGAGGGAGCAACTAAATCGAATAGCATCCACCCCAAATTGGAACACAGCTGGTGAGACAATTTGCAGCCAGGAAGGTCAGAGGATGCCTGGAGAACAGTAAAATCAGAGACCTGGGCTGGAGAGAATTATGAGACCTCCAAGCCCAGAGGGTCAGAAGGAAGTCACATGGCACCAAAGCTGTGTCCCTTGAGACAGGCATAACATCTGACTGTAGAAGGGAAGTCCACAGGGCTGCTGGCGGCAGGTGATTCTAGATCTAAGCCCACAGCCACAAGAGGCTGAGCCCAGAGGTGGCAGCCTGAACAACTGCCCAAGCCACACTGTGCCGGGGGGGGGGGGGAGAGAGGAGATTCGCAGTGGCACAGCTTTTTCCCCTCTTTGGTCTTTGCTTTTGTTCACTAAACCCAGTTCATAGGACCTTTCAAATATGGACACTTACCCGTGGCTGAGGTGCAGACTTGTGGATTCTGGGAAGAGGCTAGGGAGAAGAGCAGTTTGGGGAGAGGTGGCCAGTAGTCTGACACAGAGATATACCTGACACACGGGACCTGAGCAGCCATTTTCCCCTGAAGACATAGCCCCTACCTGCAGTCTCCAGGCAACCAATACATGAGTGCTACAAAGGATACAAAAAAAAATCTGGGAGGGGGCTTGGCAAGATGGTGACCGGCAAGAAGGTAGGGAGGGAGAGTATGTGAGAGAGTAAGGGAGCGATAGAGGTGTGTGGACGTGTGTGGGTGTGTGTGTGAGTGAAATAGGGACAGTTAGATCCTGCAGGTCTTCCAACGGGCTGCCAATCCAGGCAGTCTTAGACAGCAAAACCCCACTGCCGCCGCAAACACTCTGGGGAGGATACTGGCTGCACAGAGACCACACCATCTTGAAGAACAGAACTGCTTGAGACTAGGATCCTAGCCTCGCCACCACCCAGTCTGGTCGCAGTAGAAAACTGGGACCCTACAGCCACTCTGGTAGACCTGCGACCACAGCTGCAGACCCAAGGACACCAAGACTCCAGGCACCTGGCCGCAGATTTCTTTGAGTCACAAAGCCAATCCCCTTCCCCCACGGCCCCCCGTGGCACCGGCATAGGATCTGCCAGACCCTGGCCACACAATAGGGCTTTCTGCACACACACAGCAGCCACAGCTCGACCTGACTTTGAGCCTTGGTGTCGGACACGGGAAGTTTGTTTCCGGCGACCAGGCCCCTCACTCAGGCAGGGAGACTGTGCTGAATTTGACCCTAAGAACGCATCTTTGGGGGGATTGTTTTCTGTGACCAGATCCCGCTCCCACGCAGGGCAGGGAGACAGCGCTGAATTTGAGCCTGGACTTGTGAACTTGGGGAATTTGTTTCCCACGACTAATCTCCTTGCCCATGCAGGGAGGCAGTCCTGAATTTGAGCCTAGTTGCACATCCCTGGGAAGATTGTTTTCTGTGACCAGATCACGCGCCCACACAAGGCAGGGAGACAGTGCTGAATTTGAGCCTAGACTTGCAAACTCGGGGAATTTTTCCCGTGACTAGTCTCCGTGCTCAGGCAGGGAGGCTGAGTCGAATTTGAGCATAGGTGAACGACCTTGGGGAGATTGTTTTCTGAGACCAGATCCTATGCCCACGCAGGGAGACAGCGCTGAATTTGAGCCTGGGGGTGCAAGCCCAGGGAGTTTGTTTCCCATGACCAGACCCTGCACCCTAGCAGACAGGCTGCACTGAATTTGAACCTAGACATACGAACTTGGGGAGTTTGTTTCCCTTGCCCAGGCTCCGTGCCCAGGCTCCGTGCCCAGGCAGGGAGGCTGTGCTGAATTTGAGCCTAGATACACTACCTTGGGGAGGTTGTTTTCCGTGACCAGAAGTGGACCTCCTGCCAACACAGTGCAGCTGTGCAACCCAATCTCCCCAGTAGATTGGGGACCCTGAATCTCCACGCAAGAGGCAGCAATGAGCACCAGTGACTAGACAAGTGATGGGCAACCTTTTGAGCTTGGTGTGTCAAACTTCACCAAAAACTGAGCATAACTCGGGTAGTGTGTCACTTTGAGGAAAAAAACATTATTTCACAAATGTTTCATCCTCAGGAGCAGCAAATGTTTCATCCTCGGCATGCAGCCGCCTCAGCAGCCACGTGTCATCAGAAATGGCTACACGTGTCAGTGCTGACACGCGTGTCATAGGTTCGCCATCACTGAACTAGACTGTGTTACTCATTGCATGCGCCTGGGATCCCTGATTGCCAGTACATTCACACTAAGAGCTAGCGACTCCAATTCTTGGCGCATGCACACACAGGGACCCTGATTCTCAGTGCGAGGTAACACCAAGCAACAGAGACTCTGATACTCAATTCTTGGTGTGGACACAGGCAGCCACTGACCCCTGAGATGCACTAGGGGACTTTGATTTTTGGTACATGCCAGAGGGTTCTCTGTTTCAACGTGATGCAGACAGGGTCCCTGATTCTAGATGCGCACATGAGGCCACACTAAGCACCTATGACTCTGACCCGGGGCGAGCGTGGCTCCCACCAACCCACAGCAGCCACAAGTCTTGGTGTCAGAGCTCTTCAGTGACACTTGGGGAGTGCAAAACTCCCACTAAACATGGCTCAGGCCCCCACAACTTGACATTTGAACCTTCTGGTGATAGTCAGAATGTGGAGACAATGAAACAATCCCCAGAGGAAAGAAAAGGAGGAATCGCCAAAAAAGGAAATAAGTGAAATGTAAGCATGCAACATCAGCAGATGAGTGGATTATAAAACTGTGGTATATCTACACAATGGAATACTATGCTGCACTAAAAAAGAAGGAATTCCTACCATTTGCAACAACATGGATGGAACTGGAAAGCATTATGCTAAGTGAAATAAGCCAGTCAGAGGAAGAGAAATATCACATGGTCTCACTCATCTATGGGAAATAATGAACAACATAAACTGATGAAAAAAAGCAGATCCAGAGACAGGAAAGCATCGATCAGACTGTCAAACCTCAGAGGGAATGTAGGGGAGGGTAGGGGTAAGGGGCAGAGATCAACCAAAGGACTTGTATGCATGCATATAAGCCTAACCAGTGGACACAGACAACAGGGGGGTGAGAGCATGAGTGTGGGGGGGGGGGAGGGTTGGGAAGGTAATGGAGGGATGAGGACAAATATGTAACACCTCAATCAATAAAGAAATTAAAATTAAAAAAAGTAAACTATTTGGAATTTAAAAAAAAATCTAGATAGTCCCTGAGAGCCCTCAGGGAATGGCCTGAAGAGAGGCCATTCAGTCGCAGAAAGCCATATGGCAACCTCCCCAACTATAGCACTGTCAGAAAGAACAGCTTGAGAGATGAAGATTGAAAGTGGGGAGATAGGCTAAGTGGGAAGATTGATCCTGCCTGCTGGAGATAGCCACAAACAGAGGAGCAGTGGACCACTTGGAACTTCAACAATCTAACATGAAACAGAAATGG
This sequence comes from Cnephaeus nilssonii, assembly GCF_951640355.1. Lineage (NCBI taxonomy): Eukaryota > Metazoa > Chordata > Mammalia > Chiroptera > Vespertilionidae > Cnephaeus > Cnephaeus nilssonii. The sequence continues at coordinate 36,139,184 of NC_137071.1, read as the reverse complement.
CAGACAGTACAGAAGAGTGGGATCTTAAACCAACCCACATGGGGAAATAAAACTTGGTGGACACTTCATATTTTCATTTTTAATTTTATGTTATTATTATTTTGTTATCTCTTTTTTTCTTTTTTCTGTATTTCCTTTTTTCTAGTTTCTTTATGGTTATTTCTTCTTGTATAATTTTTTTGATTGAGCACTTAACATTGCATATTTAATCTTTTTTTACTGTTTAAAGCAGGGGTCCTCAAACTTTTTAAACAGGGGGCCAGTTCACTGTCCCTCAGATCGTTGGAGGGCAGGACTATAGTTTAAAAAAAAACTATGAACAAATTCCTATGCACACGGCACATATCTTATTTTGAAGTAAAAAAACAAAACAGCAAAAACACCCACATGTGGCCCGCGGGCCGTAGTTTGAGGACACCTGGTTTAAAGTATTACATATAGTAGTACATATATTTCCTTTTTTTCCCCATTGACCTTCCCCCAGCCTTCCCTACCATCTGTCACATGCCCTCAACACACACACACCCCCACTCACGTGTCTTGTGTCCATTGGTTGTGCTTATATGCATGCATACAAGTCCTTTGGTTGATCTCTTTCCCCCCTCCCCAACACTCCAGAGCTTTCCTGCTGTAGTTTGAAGTCTGTTAGGTGCTTTACTGCTTCTATATCTATCTTTTTGTTCATCAGCTTATAATGTTCTTTATTTTCCATAAATGAGTGAGATCATGTAGTATTTTTCTTTCATTGTCTGGCTTATTTCACTTAACATAATGCTCTCCAGGACCATCCATGCTGCTGCAAATGGTAAGAATTCCTTTTTTATAGCAGCGTAGTATTCCATTGTGTAGATGTACATTAGTTTTCTAATCCACTCATCTGCTGATGGGCATTTAGGCTGTTTCCAAATCTTAGCTATGGTGAATTATGCTGCTATGAACATGGGGGTGCATATATCCTTTCTTATTCATGTTTCTAGTTTCTTGGGATATATTCCTAGAAGTGGGATTACTGGGTCAAATGGGAGTTCTATTTTTAGTTTTTTGAGGAAACTCCATATTGTTCTCCACAGTAGCTGCACCAGTCTGCATTCCCACCAGCAGTGCACGAGGGTTCCTTTTTCTCTGCATCCTCGCCAGCACTTGTCGTTTGTTGATTTATTGATGATAGCCATTCTGACAGGTGTGAGATGGTACCGCATTATCGTTTTGATTTGCATCTCTCAGAAAGTTAGTGACTTTGAGCATGTTTTCCTTTGTCTCTTGGTCTTCCTTCTGTCTTCTTTTGAAAAGTATCTATTTAGGTCTGTTGCTCATTTTTTTATTGGATCATTTATCTTCCTTTTATTATGTTGTATGAGTTCCCTATACATGTTGGAGATTAAACCTTTATCAGTGATAACATTTGCAAATATGTTCTCCCATACAGTGGGCTTTCTTGTTGTTTTGTTGGTTTCTTTTGCTGTGCAAAAACTTTTTATTTTGATGTAGTCCCATTTGTTTATTTTCTCTTTAGTTTCCATTGCCCTATGAGGAGTATCGGTGAAGAAATCGCTTCGGCATATGTCTGAGATTTCTCTGCCTGTGGATTCCTCTAGTATTTTTATGGTTTTCCATCTTGTGTTTAAGTCCTTTATCCATTTTGAGTTTATTTTTGTATATGGTGTAAGTTGGTGGTATAGTTTCATTTTCTTTTTTGCATGTATCTGTCCAATTATCCCAACACTATTTATTGAAGAGACTGTCTTGACTCCATTGTATGTTCATGCCTCCTTTGTCAAATATTAATTGAGCATAGGGGTTTGGGTTGATATCTAGGTTCTCTATTCTATTCCATTTGTTTATATGTCTGTTCTTGTGCCAGTACAAGACTGTTTTGAGAACAGTGGCCTTGTAATACAGCTTACAATCTAGTATTGAGATCCCACTTAATTTGTTCTTCTTTCTCAAGATTGCTGAACCTATTCGTGGTCTTTATTTATTCCAGATGAATTGTTGGAGAGTTCTTTCTAGATCTGTGAAATATGCCGTTGGTATTTTAATGGGGATTGCATTGAATCTATAGATTGCTTTGGGTAGTATGGACATTTTAATGGTGTTGATTCTACCAATCCATGAACATGGTATGTTCTTCCATCTGTTTACGTCTTCCTCTATCTCTTTTTTCAGTGTCCTGTAGTTTTCCGCGTATAGGTCTTTTACCTGCTTAGTTAAGTTTATTCCTACTTATCTTAATTTTTTAGGTGCGATGGTAAATGGGATTGCTTTTTTAGTCCCTCTTTCTGTAAGTTCACTATTGGTGTATAGAAATGCCATAAATTTCTTGGCGTTAATTTTGTATCCTGCTACATTGCCGAATTCATTTATTAAGTCTAATAGTTTTTTGATGGAGTCTTTCATATTTTTTATGTACAATATCATGTCATCTGCAAATAAGGACAGCTTTACTTCTTCTTTTCCAATTTGGATGCCTTTTATTTCTTTTCTTGTCTAATTACAATGGATAATACTTCCAGTACTATGTCGAACAGGAGTGGTGAGAGAGGGCATCCCTGTCTTGTTCCTGTTCTTAGGGGAAATGGTTTTAGTTTTTGCCCATTGAGTATGATGTTGGCTGTGGGTTTATCATATATGGCTTTTATTATGTTGAGGTATGATCCTTCTATTCCCACCTTGCTGAGAGTTTTTATCAAGAAATGGTGTTGGATTTTGTCAAATGCTTTTTATGCATAAATTGATATGACTATGTGATTTTTATCTCTCAATTTGTTTATGTGATGTATCACGTTTATTGATTTATGGATATTGTACCATCCTTGCATCCCTGGGATAAATCCTCCTTGGTCATGGTGTGTCATCTTTCTGATGTACTGCTGGATCCGATTTGCTAGAATTTTGTTGAGGATTTTGGCATCTATGCTCATGAGGAATATTGGCCTGTAATTCTCTTTCATTGTGTTGTCTTTATCTGGTTTTGGTATTAAGATGATGCTGGCTTCATAGAAGGAGCTTGGAAGTGTTCCTTCCTCTTGAATTTTTTGTAATAGTCTGAGGAGGATAGGTTTTAGTTCTTCCTTGAATGTTTGGTAAAACTCCCCTGTGAAGCCGTCTGGCCCTGGGCTTTTGTTTGCTGGAAGCTTTTTGATGACTGTTTCAATTTCTTCCATAGTTATTGGCCTATGACAGTGATGGGCAACCTTTTGAGCTTGTTGTGTCAAACTTCGCCAAAAAACTGAGCATATCTCGGGTAGTGTGTCACTTTGAGGAAAAAACATTATTTCGCAAATGTTTCATCCTCAGGAGCAGCAAATGTTTCATCCTCGGCATGCGGCTGCCTCAGCGGCCACGTGTCATCAGAAATGGCTACGCGTGTCAGTGCTGACACGCGTGTCATAGGTTCTCCATCACTGGCCTATGAGATGTTTAGATTCTTCCTGATTGAGTTTTGGAAGATTGTATTTTTCTAGCAATATGTCCATTTCCTCCAGGTTGTCCAGTTTGTTGGAATAGAGTTGTTCATAGTATTTTTTAACAATCCATTGTATTTCGGTGGGGTCTGTTGTGATTTCTCCTCTTTCATTTCTGATTTTGTTTATTTGGGTCCTCTCTCTTTGCTTCTTGGTGAGCCTGGCTAGAGGTCCATCAATCTTGTTTATCCTTTCAAAGAACCAGCTCTTGGTTTTGTTGATCTTTTGTATTGTTTTTGTTTGTTTGTTTGTTTTGGTCTCTATGTCTTTTATCTCCGCTCTGATCTTTATTATTTCCTTCCTTCTGCTTACACTGGGTTTTCTTGTTGCTCTCTTTCTAACTCTTTGAGTTGTAGGGTTAGGTAATTTATTACCATTGTTTCTTGTTTTTTGCAGTAGGCTTGTAGAGCTATGAACTTCCCTCTCAAGACTGCTTTCGCTGTGTCCCATAGATGTTGGATTGTTGTGTTTTCATTGTCATTTGTTGCCAGGATGTTTTTTATTTCTTCTTTGATCTCTCTGGTAACCCAGTCATTTATTAATAGCATTCTCTTTAGTCTCCATGTGTTTGATTTTTTGGATTGTTTTTATTGAAGTTGATTTCCAGTTTTATGCCACTGTGATCTGAGAAGATGCTTGATCTGATCTATCTTCTTGAATTTGAAGAGACTTTGCCTATGACCCAACATATGGTCTATCTTTGAAAATGACCCATGTGCACTTGAGAAGAATGTATATTCTGTGGCTTTGGGGTGAAATGTTCTGAAGATGTCAATTAATTCCATCTGGTCTAGTGAGTCATTTAGGATTGATGTTTCTTTGCTGATTTTTTGTTTAGAGGATTTGTCCAATGGTGATAGTGGGGTATTGAAGTCTCCTACTATGATTGTATTGTTGTCAATCTCTCCCTTGATATCTTCCAGGAGTTTTTTTTATGTATTTTGGTGCTCCTGTATTGGGTGTGTATATGTTTACCAGAGTTATTTCTTCTTTTGGATTTCTCCCTTTAGTATTATGAAATGGCCTTCCTTATGTCTTTAGATATTCTTCACTTTGAGACCTAATTTGTCAGATATAAGTATTGCTACCCCAGCTTTTTTTTTTCAGTTCCATTCACCTGAAAAACCTTTTTCCATCCCTTCACCCTCAGTCTGTGTGAGTCTTTTTTTCTGAGGTGGGTTTCTTGTAGACAGCAGATATATGGGTCACGTTTTCTTTTTTCTTTTTTTTCTTTTTTTTAGAAATTCATTAAGCATTTATTTTTAAGTTTCTGAATTTCTATTAAAATTCAATTAAATGTAAAACCTAATAGACAGCCCCAAATTGTTAGGATTATCTCAAGGGACCCTGAATTGGGCAGTGAAAGTTGACATCAACTGAAATGAGCTGGACTTGCATGGTTGGCTGTCTCCACGCCTACAGCCATCTGTTTTCCCCCCGGAGTGGTCCCACGCCACCCCTCAATGAGAGCGCTGGGCAGCAGCAGGTTGTGGTTTGGGGGAAGCTACTGTGTTTGCCATTTGCTTCCAGAATCACAGAGACTATGATGAACTTGACATTGAACACTGCTGAGTCCTGAGTTGGGGAAAGCCCGTGGAGGAGGGCCGAGTTCAGAGGCTCTTCCCTTCTTTGCCTGGTGTCATACATGGCCTCTGGCTCTCTCTTCTTCCACTGCTTGACTTCCTGTTTCTTTTTCATTGGTGACCCCTCCTAAAGTCTTCTGGCCCATTGCTTTACTGGCCTATTCCTTGGCATCCTGCTCTGCAAACTTGGTGAACATGTTGGTGTAGATTCTGCGGTCTCGCTCGTTGTGCTCCTTCGCCTTTTTCTGGCACATGGAGATCTGCAGCCGTGCGGCCTTGTTCTGGGGGTTGACTGCCAGCTCCTTCTCGAAGTCGCCCTTGGCTGACTCGAACTCGTTCATGAGCAGCTGGGCTTCACCCCTCCGGTACAAGCCCTTCTCATTGGCACTATCTAGTCCCAGGGCCTTATCGCAGCATTCCATGACTTTAGTGTATTCTCGGAGCTTCAGGTAGCACATGGCCAGGTTCAGGAAGGCAGCGAGCAGGAACGATTCGGAAGCTTTTGATTCCTTTTCGGACAGGCCGTATTCCATCTCGAGCCAGGACACTATCTTCCCGTACTGAATGACTGCCTGCAGGTACTTGCCTCCCTTGAAGTACACAGTTCCCTTCTCCTTGACTATGGCAGCCTGCTCCAATTTTTCTTTGGTATCCATCTCCCAGGATTCTTTGGCCTTTTCGAAGCTCTTAAGTGTAACTTCATATATATATAAGCTCAGCATTAGGTTCAATGCCAAATTTAGGCTTCCCTGCCTCTCCAAAACCATATCGTGGTCCAAGACATAAAAAACATTGTTCTTCCTGCTGCATTTTCTCCAGGGCTTTGTCAATTCCAATTGGAATGTCATGGTCTTCTCCTTCGCCAACAATGAAAACCACATCTCTGCAATCAAACATCCTTTCACCACAGCGGCCTTCCATGTGGATTTCTACTGTGGCTCCCTCTTCTCCTTTCTGTTTGATTCTTCGGATAACGCCTCCATCTTCAAATAAATCCTCTCCTTTGAAATCAAGGAGCTCGGTCTCAAAAAAGAGAGTTGCATTTGAGGGAATTTTGGGGACACTGCCAGCCAAGCCATATGCATATTCTGGCTTGTACAGTAAATGACACATCTCTCCTTTCTTCATGGTAGCCACTCCAATGTCCCATGCCTTGATAACTTGGCCTTTGCCAAGATTAAAGACAAATGTTTCATTTCTATCATGACTGGAATCAAACTTCTTTCCATTTGACAATTTTCCATTGTAATGGACATAAACTTTATCTCCGATCATTGGTGTTTCCTCACTATTCCCCACTCTTTTGACAATCTTTAATACTCCTCTATTTTTTTTAGATGTAATATCCTCTCCCTGTTCAGCAACAGCTGCTGCTGGGTTTTCTCCATTGTTTTTGGCACCTTCATCAGTAGTCATTGTCTTTTATAAGTTGAAAACCTGCTCCACCATCCCGCCATGATCCCACTCTCGTCAGGGCCCATCGGGGCCAGCAGCGCCTCCACTGCCGCCTACTGCCAGTGCTGCATCGCTGATGCCCGCCACATTCCACACCACCCCCTGGTGGTCAGCCCATGTCATATCGAGCAGTCGAACTCCGGGTCGAGGGGACAATTTGCATATTAGGCTTTTATTATATAGGATGTTGATTCCAGGAGCCTGTCGCTGCAGTAGTTCGTCGGGGCCCCGTCTCTTTCCGCCTCACCTGCGTGCCATTTGCCCTCAGCCCTCCCAGCAGGCTGCCCACGCGCCGAATGCCACAGCCCAAGACTGGTCATGTTTTCTTATCCAATCCGTTACCCTATGTCTTTTGATTGGGGCATTTAATCCATTTACATTTAAAGTTATCATTGATAGGTACTTGTTCGTTGTCATTTTTATTCTTTACCCCTGTGTTCCTGCTTTGCTTCCTATTTCTTTTTCTTATAGCAGACCCTTTAGCATTTCTTGCATTGCTGGTTTGGTGGTAATAAACTCCCTTAGTCATTTTTTGTCTGTGAAGCTCCTGATTTCACCCTCAGTTTTGATTGATAGCCTTGCTGGGTACAGTATTCTTGGATTCAGACCCTTCCTTTGCATGACTTTGTATATTTAATTCCATTCCCTTCTGGCCTGCCATGTTTCTGTTGAGAAATCAGTCGCTAGTCTGATGGGGTATCCTTTGTGGGTAACTTTCTGTCTCTCTCTGGCCACTTTTAAGAGTCTTACTTTGCTGTTGGTGTTTGACAATTTAATTATAATGTGCTTTGGCATCGGTCTTTTGGGGTTCATTTTGCTTGGGACTCTGTGAGCTTCTTGGATTTGTGTGGGTGTTTTCTTCCCTCTATCAGGGAAGTTTTCTGTCATTATTTCTTCAAACAGGTTTTCTCTTCCTTGCTCAGTTTCCTCTCCTTCTGGCACCCCTATTATTCGGATGTTATTTTGTTCCGTGTTGTTCCAAAGTTCCCTTAGGCTCTCCTTCTGCTTTTTAAATATTTTTTAGAGAAGCTGCTCTACTTGGGTATTTTTTCCTACCTTGTCTTCTAGCTAACTGATACTGTCCTCTGCTTCTTCTAGTCTAGTCTTGATGCTTACTATTGAATTCCTTACAGCAGCGATGTCATTTTTAATTTCTTCTTGGTTCTTACACATATTGTCGAATTTGTCTTCCATTCTTTTCAGCCACCTTATGACCATTTCTCTGAATTCTTTCTCTGACAGGTTGCTTGCCTCCATTTTGTTTACTTCCTTTTCTGGTGATGCCTGCTTTTCTTTCATATGCAGCTGTTTCTTTGTCTCCCCATGATCTCTCTTCTCTGGGTGTCTGGTTATGTAGTTCTCTCTCTCCTGCATTGATTTAAAGGCACAAAATACAACACAACAAGGTACAATGCTCAAGGCACTGAACACAAATGTATTCACGATATTAATTACCCCAAATAAAGGTGACCACCAGAGAGAGGCGAATTAGAGGATAGGAGAGAAAGGAGAAGAAGGGGGGGGGGGGGAAAGGAGTGCAAAAATGAAATTGGGAAAAGGAAAAAAAGTAACAGAGAAAAGTGAGAAAATAAGAAAGAAGAGGGGGAAAAACTATATATATGTGGAGAAAATTCCAATAGAACAGCCACTAATCTCAACACATGTCAGCAACAAGTACCTGGAGCTGAATGCAAACTACAAACAACAACTAATATCAAGTGAGGCGAGGGAAAACAGAAGCAGAAAACAAACAACAAAAAAAGAAAGAAAAAGCAAAACAATATCACAAACAAGCATATAAAATTAATATAATCAACAATCAAGCAAACAACAACAAAAGGACAGAGAGAAAAAAATTTTGGATAGTGAAGAAAGAGAAGAGAGAGGTGTGTATGGACTTGGAGTAGGGGATTAGAAATTAGATATATAACTAGGGTGAAATTTTAACAGGGGGTAAAAAGAAGGAATAAGGAAAATCTAAAGCTGGAATAGGGTAAGAAATACAGGACAACAAAAGGGGAAAAGTGAGGAAGAGCGTGATGGCATAAAGGTAAACTTGAGATAGAGTAAAATGATGCTAAAGGAAAGATGAATATAGAATGTAGAACAATAATCCCAAAGTAAAATAAAGAGCAAATAAAATGACAGTTTTTTTTAAAAAAAGGTAAAATAGTAGTAGTAATAATACTGATTGAAAATAAAGATGTAATAATTAAAAAGGTAAAATCAAGTGAGGAAAAAATAGTTTCTTAAGTAAAAGATAAAAAAATTAAAATTAAAATGTGCAGTTTTGAAGGTTATTCACTTCCTCTACTGTTCTGTTTGTCATGCCTATTTCCTAGTCAGGACAGTATTGAAGTTCCCAGTGTTCTATTGCTCCTCAGTGTTGTAAGCCAGTCCTAATTCTTAAGCAGGCAGTAAGTCTTTATTTCTTATATTCCTTTATTTATGTTTACACAAGAGTCAATTTGTGATTCAACCCCTGGGTGGCAGTGTTTCTGGATTGACCTCCATGTCTATAGGTCCTCTCTAGCTAGTGTTTACATTTTGTTTTCCCTGTAGCACTTAATACTGGTTTGGGGGAGTGGGTTGCCCCAGAGCTGGTTCTCTGATTTGTTATTCCCCGCTCTGATCCCCAGGTTCCAGAAAAACAACTTTCCCCTGCAGTCTCTTAGAGTGTCCCCAGTTGGGTGATCCTATGTATTGGGCTTAGTAATCAGAAGCAAGGATTTAAAAAGTAAAAAAGAAAAAGAAAAGAAAAAAGAGCCAGAGTAAGTGTGCGAACTCCAGGGCTGCGCGCAAGTCTGTGCAGTCTTTTTTCCCCTTGGGTCTAAGCAGCCGGCACACTTTAAAAATTTTTAGGCTGTCCTTTTGCACCCAGATCAAAATGGGTTGCTTTTTAGAGTTCCCTTCTGTTAGCAGCTCTGCGGACCCCCTTCCACATTCACAGATCACTCCAACCCCAACAGCCATGGATTTTTCTAGGCACAGACTTGCCCCGGTCCTCCAGCTCCCACATGCGTGTTTCTCTCTCCTGCTGGGACCACAGACCTCACCTTATCCCAGGAAAAATCTGACCTTTCTGTGAGGGAGTGTAGAGCTCCTCTGAATTGCGCCAGTTCAGGACCGTTTCTTGGGTTTGCAGCTGTTCGGTGGGTGCCATAGTTGTAGATTCCCCGGGCTTTTCAGGCTTCTGATAACATCCACTTTCCCCTTCAAGATGGCGTGGTCTCTGCGTCTGAGCCGGTCGCTCCGGGTGGGAACCCAGCAGCAGTGGGGGCTTCCCGGTCAGGGGAGCCCCATCCAGCAGTCCCCCACAGTCTCCTGGAGCATAGCTGTCCCTCAACTCACGAACAAACACTCCCTGTGCGACCACACACTCTCCCTTTGTTTTCTCACTCACACACTATCTTGCAGTCTGCCTTCCCATCGGCAGCCATCTTCGATTTGCATTATTTTTTCATCATTCTATTTTTTTCTACTTTTTATTTTTATCCTATTTTTAATTAATTTTTAATTTTTTTTCTTCTTTCTCTTTCTCTTTCTTCTTATCCATTCATCCTCTTTATACTTCCTCTATACTGAACTGAGGTCCTCCCCATATTCATCCAATTTTTTAACCTTACTCTCTGTATATAAGTTGGGCCTCTACAAATTCTACCCCTACCCTCTTTTGCAGGTGTTTGGTGTTTTCATTTCATTTTGGGGTTGTTCTGTGGTATATATATATATTCGCACACTCAGTATATATATTGGCCAGATTATTATGATCTCTGAATGCATAATAATCTGGCCACTTGGTGTATATCCTATATAATAAAAAGCTAATATGCAAATTGTTCCCTCGACCAGGAGTTCGACCAGCAAGCAGGCCGGCCATCCGCCCATGTCCCCTCCACATGGCCAGGCTGGCCAGACCCACCCATGCACGAATTCATGCACTGGGCCTCTAATATATATACTGAGTGGCTAGATTATTATGCGTTCAGAGATCATAATAATCTGGCTACTCAGTATAGATATAATTTGTCCTCTCTCTTCATTTTTCTTCTTTTTCTTGCCATTTTTTATGTCTTTGATATCATTTGTGCTCTCTTTTCTCTCTCCTAATTCTCTTTCTCTGGTGGTTACTTATATTGGGGTTATTCGTGTCATGAGTACATTTGTGTTTTGTTCCCTTTGTGTCATTTCTTGACGAGTTGCATTTTGTCCTGTTTGGTCAATGTGGTAGAGAGCGAGCCACATAACTAGACACCTGGAGAGGAGACTCCATCCATGAACAGGTCAATAACACTCCAGACCCAACTACAGAGGCAGGAAGATGGCAGCAGTGAAGAAGAGAGCATGAGTGAGTGATGGAGCAAAAGGGGAGTGTGTGGACGTGTGGTGTGTGTGTGTGTGTGTGTGTGTGTGTGTGTACATGAGGGAGTGTCAGTTAGATCCTGCAGGACCTCCAAGGGCAGGCAGACAGGGCTCGCCTAGCCTGGCAGCCTCTGCTATCATTTCAAACAGTCACACCATGGCTGGCTCTACTGCAGAAGCCATACCTTCTTGAAGGAGAGAGCTGCTGTGACTGGGAACCCAGCCCCACCTCCACCCAGGTTGCACTCAGACACCACCTGGAACTCTACAGCCCCCCCTGTCAGGGACCTGCAGCCTCGGCTGTGATCTCATGGTAACTGAGACTCCAGCCACCCTGGCCACAGGCTCCTGTGGGTTCCGAAGCATGCTCCCTTCTGGCTGGCCCAATGCTTTAGCCCAGAGTGTCGCGATCATGTGAGCAGCAGCCATGCGAACAGCCTGCCCCCATCCGAGGAGCAGCAGCTCCGTGAGCTGCACACCCCAGTCCAAGGAGCAGCAGCCTCATGTGGCCTGCCCCTGTCCAAGGAGCAGCAGCTGTGTGAGCGGCCTGCTCCCCCGCCCGAGGAGCAGCAGCCACACGAGCAGCCCGCCCACGACTGAGGAGCAGCATCCCCACGCAGCCCACCCTGTCTGAGGAGCGGCAGCTGCGCACAAACCGCACCCTGCACTCATACAAGGAGCAGCAGCTTCGGGAGCTACCTGCCCCAGTCCAAGGAACAGCAACTGCACAAGCAGCCTGCCCCCATCAGATAACAGCAGCTGCTGTGCGAGCAGCTTGCCCCCATCTGAGGAGCGGCAGCTCCGTGAGCAGCCCACCCCCATTCGATGAGCGGCAGACACCAGAGTATGTAGAGAAAAAGAAACCCTTGTGCATTGTTGTTGGAATACCAACTGGTGCAGCCATTGTGGAAAACAGAATGGAGTTTCTTCAAAACATGAAAAATGGAACTCCTGTTTGACCCATTAATTCAACTTCTAGGAATATATCCCAAGAAAACAGAAACACCAATAAGAAGGATATATGCATCCACAGGCAAAGAAATCTCAGACATATGCCGAAGCAATTTCTTCACCAATACTCCTCATAGGGCAATGGAAACTAAAGAGAAAATAAACAAATAGGACTACATCAAAATAAAAAGCTTCCGCACAGCAAAAGAAACCATCAACAAAACAACAAGAAAGCCCACTGTATAGGAGAACATATTGGCAAATGTTATCACTGATAAAGGTTTAATCTCCAACATCTACAGGGAACTCATAAAACTTAATAAAAGGAAGATAAATGATTCAATCAAAAATGGGCAACGAACCTAAATAGAATCTTTTCAAAGGAAGACAGAAGGAAGGCCAAGAGACATAAGAAAACATGCTCAAAGTCACTAATTATCTGAGAGATGCAAATCAAAACGATAATGCAGTACCATCTCACACCTGTCAGAATGGCTATCATCAACAAATCAACAAACGACAAGTGCTGGCGAGGATGCGGAGAAAAGGAACCCTCGTGCACTGCTGGTGGGAATGCAGACTGGTGCTGCCACTGTGGAGAACAGTATGGAGTTTCATCAAAAAACTAAAAATGGAACTCCCATTTGACCCAGTAATCCCACTTCTAGGAATATATCCCAAGAAACTAGAAACACCAATCAGAAAAGATATATGCACCCCTATGTTCATAGCAGCACAATTCACCATAGCTAAGATTTGGAAACATCCTAAGTGCCCATCAGCAGATGAGTGGATTAGAAAACTATGGTACATCTATACAATGGAATACTACACTGCTATAAAAAAGAAGGAACTCTTACCATTTGCAGCAGCATGGATTGACCTGGAGAGCATTATGTTAAGTGAACTAAACCAGGCAATGAATGAAAAATACCACATGATCTCACTCATTTATGGAAAATAAAGAACATTATAAGCTGATGAACAAAAAGATAGATACAGAGGCAGTAAAGCACCGAACAGACTGTCAAATTACAGCAGGAAGGCTGGGGAGTGTTGGGGATGGGGGGAAAGAGATCAACCAAAGGACTTGTATGCATGCATACAAGCACAACCAATGGACACAAGACACTTGGGGGTGGTGGGATGAGGACATGCGACAGGGGGTAGGAGAGGCTGGGGGAAGGTCAATGGGGGGGAAGGAGATATATGTACTACCATATGTAATACTTTAAACAATAAAAAATAAAAAAGAAGGATATATGCACCCCTATGTTCATAGCTACACAATTTACAATAGCTAAGATTTGGAAGCAGCCTAAGTGCCCATTAGTAGATGAATGGATTAAAAAACTGTGGTACATCTACACAATGGAATACTATGATGCTGTTAAAAGGGAGGATCTCCTGCCATTTGCAACAGCATGGATGGATCTGGAGAGCATTATGCTAAGCGAAATAAGTCAGTCAGAGAAAGATAAATATCACATGATCTCACTCATTTGTGGATTATAATGAACAACATACACTGATGAACAAAAACAGATCCAGAGACTGGGAAGCATTGATCAGATGTTCAAACCTCAGAGGGAAGGTAGGGGAGGGTGGGGTTTAGGGGTAGAGATCAACCAATGGACTTGTATGTATGCATATAAGCATAACCAATAGACACAGACACCAGGGGGTGAGGGCATGAGTGGTAGGGTGGAGGGGAGGTATTGGGGGGATAAGGACACATATGTAATACCTTAATCAATAAAGAAAATAAGGTTAAAAAATTAATCTGAAACCACCACAAATATTTGCCCTCTGACCCCAACTGGGATCCGCCTACTGCCCAACATATTTTCTTGCCATCTCATGTTCACTCCCCAAAGCAATGGTTCAAATGCTTGTGCATTTTCCTTAATACACTGGCCTCCACCTAATCTTTCTTGGGAGATGATCTCACCTCTTGCTATATGTTTAAGATAGTCTAATCAGGATGAAGCATCCTCCACTCTACCTAATATATCTCAAACTCTACACCTTTGCTCTCACTCTCCTTCTTTTTCTTGTCTTTGAGAACACCAAGGCCCCAATCAATGCATTTGATTCAGTTCCCCCAGGTCCCCTCCAGAACTCTGCTCCCTCATTTTATCCCCTCTCAGATATATTAAGATGTAGGCACCTTTTCATCCTAACAAGACCCTGAACTTCTTGTGGAGAGACTGTGTTACACTGTTGCATAGTTTACATGACAACATTTATAAAGACCAATTGGCTTGAGAGAGCAACCTGATTTCAAGCATTCAATATACAGTACTATATGTCTTTGCAAAATGAGCTCCTGAGAAGTGTTTTAAGCATGGTTGTTAATAACACATACTTTAGAGCTGGACTGCTTAGATTAGATTCCTAGCTCCACTGTTTAGCTATGTAATTGTGGACAATTCACTTTTTTTCAAATTTCCAAACATATGCAAAAGTTGAAAGAATTTTACAGAGAGCACCCATATATCCATTACTACCATATATTCTACCATTTACATTTTACTATATTTGTTTTATCATATGCATACTTATTATGCAACCCTCTACCCACCATCAGATCATCCTTTTATTGTTCTTATATCTCACTAGAGGCCCAATGCACGAAATTCATGTAGAGTAGGCCTTCCTTCCCCCCGGCTGCCTGCACCGGCTTTCCTCTGGCACCCGGGACCTGGCTTCCCTCGCAACCCTGGCTTCATCCAGTCTAATTATCATATTATGCTTTTATTATTATAGATAGTATGTTGCAAACATCAGTACACTTTCCCCTAGACATTTTAGCATTTATGTTCTAACTAAAGTTTGGATAATTTGCATTTAACTTATATGTGCCTTAATTTCCTCATCTATAAAATAGGGATGATGATAGTGCCTATCTGAAAAAATCTGGGGATACAAATACTTAAATAGTGCCTACATATGGAATGTAGTCAAAAGAGTTAATTTTGTAATTACTCTAGCAAATCCCATCTATTCAATTGCTCCTAAGAGAAGCAGGCCAGCATTCCACTATTGTATTTCCTCCTTTCTCTCTAATCCCTACATACACACAAATTCATTATCTCCTAGGCCTTCTGAGGTCCCCACACTAATAGGGGTTTATTCTTTCTCCCAAAGAGACAACTTCCTCTGACTTTCACATCCTTAGACACTCAGTCACCTGAAATGATAGAGCTTCCTTCTTGGCTGTGTGACTCCTTCCTCATTTCTATTTGCTGTATCCTGGTTGGCACATTTGAAGAGAGAACACATGCAAAGGCTGAGAAGGTATTTGTCAAAAGAAGTGTCTTTCTTCTACACCACACTGCTCTTAATTTTGTTTCAAATCACAGTCCAATCTAACTTGAAAATTACAAATGGGAGAAAAAAAAACTGTAATGTTGCCCCTGTAAGTCACATAAGCAATGTAGTAAAAAACATTAATTCCTCCCTTCTCCAAGAGGAGCCATGTTGCTGAAGAGACTTGCCTAATAATCCAGTCACGCTCACTGTTGTTATGTATAACTAAGTAAGGAAAACCTTAACCCAAAGGTACACAATCCTTCCGCTGCCCTGGACAGTTTTCTTTCTTAGCCCCAGCACTACACTTCTTTTTGACCAAGTTGTATGTGGTAGGCAAAATTCTAAGATGATCCCCCAAGATTCCCAGCTCCTGGTATACACATCTTCTCCCATTTATTCAATCAAACACTAATTTAGGTGCTGCTATGAAGAGATTTTGCAGATACAATTAAAGCCCCTAATCAATTTACTCTATGTTAGGAAAGTTAGCCTGGGTGGACCTGAACTAATGAGGTGAACACTTAAAATAAATCAGACACATTCAAAGCAGCAGCGGTTCCTCTATTGGCCTTGGAGAGGCAAACAACCATTGTTAAATGCCTGTGGAGGGGGTCACATGTGGTCTCCAGCCAACAGCCAGAAAGAAAACAGAGATCTCAGCCTTACAATCACAAGAAAGCAAATTCTGCCAAAAATCAGTGAACCCAGAAGAGGAACCCAAACCTCAGGGAAAATTGCAGCCCTGTAGAGACCTTGATTTCAGCCTGGTGAGACCCTGAGCAGAAGACCCAGCTAATCTATACCTGAACAGTGACCCATAGAACCATAGTGAGATAATAAATCTGTGTTGTTTTAACTCATTGAATGGGTGGTAATTTGTTACACAGAAATAGAAAATAATATTGTATGAAAAAGCCCTCGTTTCCTTAGTTCAGTGAATACAAGGTTGGAATTTGTTAAAAAGAAATATAGCCTGGCTGGCATGGGTCAGTGGTTGAGTGTCGACCTATGAACCAGGAGGTCACGGTTCGATCCAGGTCAGAGCACATGCCTGGATTGAAGGCTCAATCCCCAGTGTGGGGTATGCAGGAAGCAGCTGATCAATGATTCTCTCTCATCATTGATGTTTCTGTCTCTCTATTTCTCTCCTTTCCTCTCTGAAATAAATAAAATCTATTTTAAAAGAAACTTTTTTTTTACTAAAAAGACGAGGGCAAACAAAACAAACACCAACACAGACCCAGTTTATTTTATGTAACATCTTACAAGCCACAGGACAACCCACATACACTAAAGAATTATCTGACCCAAAATGTCAAGCCTGCCAAGGATGAGAAAGCTTGACCTAGAGTGTAAGAAATTAGCTGAAGATGGAGAAATTTGTTTCTTTTACCTAAAAATATGGAATGAAGTAGAAAATAAGGCAAGGGAGGAATGCCAGGGACGAGGCACCACAATGTCCAATTCCTGCCCAAAAGGGTCTCAGATAAAAGTTGGATGTCTTTTGCTTAAGAGCTCTAAAAGCAATGCTCCAATTCATCCATCAGCAGAGAAGTACATGAAGAGAAAAACTGAGAAATAGACACAAAACATGGGCAGCATGCAGAGAGAGCAAGCTTCATAATATGCAAAAAAAAAAGCCAAAAGAGATTTCACCTAGGCCTCACAAAATAAAGTATATAACTGGGAAAAATCGAAAAGATGAAAGGTTCTGAGGTAGGAAGAAGCTGAAGAACATCAGGGTTGAGAGATACTTGGTCTTGATAATGAATGAGCCAGGCTGGCCTTAACCTGTAGAGCTACAGAGGTCATTTTCGTGATTCCTGGCCTGTCCCAAGATCCAATTGGGGCACAGGAATATTTGGCTTTCTATCCAGGGTTCTAGTCACTAACAATACTTGGGCAGACTGGCAGCAAGAGGCCTAAAGAAGGTCTTGAAATATGACCCTGGAGAATCAGCCAGTATGAGTGATGAAAGAAACTAAATTTGGACTGGAGCAAGTCTGAGAATGGAAATGATAGCAGCCTGCATGTATTTGGACTGTGAAAGCACTGCTAAAGGGAAAGGATAGCAGTGAGGTTAGCAAGATCATGGGCAAGAGGGTAAAAGAATCAAAAAGGAATCCAGGACACTAAAGACCATCTCTACCTGCATTTAAAATGTGTTTGGGTTGACCCTGAGTGACAAAAACCACTCTTGCTTGGTCAGTGGAGAATGTAAGGCCAAGGTCATGATCATATTTTTATTATCTCCTACTACACAATTTTCTTTACCCCGAGTTTTCTCTGGAATATAATAAATTCTCAAGGCAATATACTGTTCTGAGGATAGAGAAAACTCTTCCAGGTAAGATGGGCAGAGAAGGCTTCACAAAGGTTGATTGCCTGACTGCATGTATTGAACAAATCTTTACTAAGAACCAAAGTTTGCAGAAGATTGTGCTATAAAATGTTGGGAATACTAAGGAAATGCTGGACATGGTCCCTGTCCTCTAATAGAATGTATCATCCTTCAGGAAAACACATCCATAGAGTCAGACAATTATAGTTATATCACTATGTATCACTGATAAGTGCAGGCAGTACATGCAAAGGGGTACTAAAGTTACCAGACAGTCAGACATTGGATTTCAGAGACGGCACTGAGACCTAATGTTCAAAGAGACTTCTTGGAAGAATGGAATGATAGGCAAGATTAAGCGAGATTGAATGAAAATATGTCTGTCCAGGGGAAAAGAACAAAGAGTATAGTTTGGATATAATAAAAGATCTCATTAAGGAATATGGGGTGGGATAACCCTCCTGGATGACCCTCAAACCATTCTACATAGGTGACCACAAAATATGTTACTTACCATTTATACTTACACATAAGGTCAGCTTTCAAACACTCCTTTACTGAGTTGGATAAAGCCTTCCCTGACTTGACCCTGGATTTATTTTGACTTCCTTTTCACAATGGCCCAACTGACCAACTCCTCAAAATAGCTTTGTGATAGGTGGATATTGTTCCATCACCCACAATCTGATGTTACTAAATGAATAAGTATCTGTCTAGCCATTTTATGTCAGGACTCCTAGAAAGGCCTGAGTGATTTATTTTCAATAAATACTAGAAGCCTGGTGCACAAAATTTGTGCATGGAGGGGGGTTCCCTCAGCCCAGCCTGCACCCTCTCCAATTGGGGACCCCTTGGGGGATGTCTGACTGCTGGTTTAGGCCTAAACTGGCAGTCGGACATCCTTCTCGCAATCTGGGACCGCGGGCTCCTAACTGCCTCTGCCTGCCTGCCTGATCGCCCCTAACTGCCCTCCCCTGCCGACCTGGTTGCCCCCAGCTGCCCTGCCCTGCCAGCCTGATCTCACCCCCAACTGCCCTCCCCTCCCATCCTGGTTGCCCCCAACTGCCATCCCCTGCTGGCCTGATCTCACCCCCAACTGCCCTCCCCTGCAGGCCTGATCTTGCCCCCAACTGCCCTCCTCTGCTGGCCAGTTTGTTTCTGATTGGTCAGTTTCTATGCCAGTCAGCATCAAAAGCTCCGCCTGCTAGGCAGCCATTGGCTCCCACAGCACCCGGATTTGGTTCCGATTGGTCGGTTTCTATGCCAGTCACTGTCAAAAGTTCTGCCTCCTAGGCAGCCATTGGCTCCCCACAGCACTCAGATTTAGTTCTGATTGGTTGGTGTCTATGCCAATAAGCATCAAAAGCTCTGCCTTTTAGGCAGCCATTGGCTCCCCACAGCACCCACATTTGGTTCTGATTGGTCAGTGTCTATGTCAGTCAGCAACAGAAGCTCCACCTCCTAGGCAGCCATTGGTTCTTCACAGCACCCACATTTGGTTCTGATTGGTCGGTTCCTATGCCAGTCAATGTCTCTGGGCCTATCATTGGAGCCTGATCAGAAAGGCGGGGCTGATCAGGAGCCCAGTGGAGGCTTGGAGAGAAATGGAGGCACGGCTGCTGGCCAGACTAGGAGAGAGAGAAGCAAGTGCTTATCAAAAGCTTCCACAGAGACAACAGATCATTCCCTGCTTCTCTCTTCAGGCCTCTCTCTGGCCCTGATTCACAGCCTACTCAGCAGTCAGTGCTCGGGCACCACGCCTGCAGGACTGACTTCCGGTTGGTCGAGCCTTGGTCGTTACTGGTCATTATAACCCAGGGTTTTTATATATTAGGATAACATAGAGATGCATTCCAGGCCTTCTGCCTGGTATATGTGAACACATATAATCCCCAAAAGGAGTTCTGTCCACATCTGAGAGCCAACTTGAGGCCTCCAGTGGAAGATGGGAAGAAAACTCCATGCCCCTTCTAAATCTGTCTGTTTTTTTAAAAAAAGTTCTTTATTAATTAAGGTGCTACATATGTGTCCTTATTCCCCCATTACCCCCACAATCCCCCCCACTCATGCCCTCACCCCCCTGTTGTCTGTGTCCATTGGTTAGGCTTATATGCATGCATACAAGTCCTTTGGTTGATCTCTCCCTCTTACCCCCACCCTCCCCTACCTTCCATCTGAGGTTTGATGGTCTGATCCATGTTTCTCTGTCTCTGGATCTGTTTTTGTTCATCAGTTTATGTTTTTCATTATATTCCATAAATGAGTGAGATCATGTGATATTTATCTTTCTCTGACTGGCTTATTTTACTTAGCATAATTCTCTCCAGTTCCATCCATGCTGTTGCAAATGGTAGGAGATCCTTCTTTTTTACAGCATTATAGTATTCCATTGTGTAGATGTACCACAGTTTTCAAATACACTCATCTGCTGATGGGCACTTAGGCTGTTTCCAAATCTTAGCTATTGTAAATTGTGCTGCTATGAACATAGGGGTGCATATATCCTTTCTGATTGGTGTTTCTAGTTTCTTGGGATATTTTCCTAGAAGTGGGATCACTGGGTCAAATGGGCGGGATCTAACTGTTCCTTACTCGCATACACACGCACACACACCCCACATGACCACACATTCATCTTTTGCTTCCTCCCTCCCTCATGCTCTCTCCCTCACTGCCACCTTCTTCCTGCCTCTGTAGTTGCATCTGGGGTGTTGTTGACCTGTTTGTGGATGGAGTTTCCTCTCCAGGTGTCTGGTTAATGTGGCTCGCTCTCTGGCTCCTGGCCAGACAGGATAAAATTCACCTCGACAAGACACAACAAAAAGGGAACAAAGCATGAATATACTCACAACACCAATGACCCCACTATAAGTAACCACCTGAGAAAAGAGAATTAGGGGAGAGAAAAGAGAGCACAAATGATATCAAAGAGAGAGAAAAAGATAAGAGAGAAAAGAAAAAGGAAGAAAAAGGAATATATATATATATATATATATATATATATATATATATATATATATATAAAACACCACAGAACCAATAGGTAAATCAAAAAAATACAAACACCAAACACCCAGCAAAGAGGGTGGGGGCAGAATCTGTAGAGGCTGAGCTTATATACAGAAAATAAGGTTAAGAATTGGATGAATATTGGGAGGTCCTCAGTTCAGTGTAGAGGAAGTAGAAATGGAATGAGTGGATAAGAAGAAAGAGAATGAGAAGAAAATAATAATAATAATAATTAATTTACAAAAAATTGATTTCAAAAATGGTATAAAAAATAGCAAATAAAAATAAAATAGAGTGATGGAAAAATAATGTGAAAAGAAATAGAAAATAAAGCAACAAATAAAAACAGGAAAACAAAAAAAAAAAGAAGAAGAAAAAAAGAGATAAAATAATAAGAAAAAGAAAAAGAAGTGTTGTCCCTTTGGCTGGCTTAAGATCCCAATTTTCTGTACTGTCTTTAGGCCAGTCCCCTTGTACTCTCAGGGACTATTTAGATTCTTCTTTTTCTTAATCCTTTGTACCATTCAGGGTGGGATCTGGGTATGGCTGTATTGGTTGCCTGGAAACTGGAGGGAGAGGCTATCTCTTCAGGACAAAATGGCTGCCCAAGTCCTAGGTTCAGGTATGACTCAGTGCCAGACTCGCTGCCACTTCTCCTGGAACCCCTCCTATACCCAGACTCCAAGGGTCCGCACCTTCTCCCTCACCTCAGCTATGGGTAAGTCTCTGTATCTGAAAGGTCCTATGAACTAGGTTCAGTGAATAAAGGCTGAGGCCACAGAGAGGGAAAAGACTGGGCCTCTGTGCACTCCTCTCCTGCCAGTGCTGCGCGGTCTGGCCAGCCCTTCAGGCTGCACCCTCTGGGTTCAGCCTTTTGTGACTGTGGAACCAGTTCTAGAATCCCCTGCAGTCCAGCAGTCCTGTGGCCCTTCTTTCCACAGTCAGACACTGTGCCTGTCCCCAGGGACGGGGCTTGGTGCTGTGCGGTTTCCCTCTGACCCTCTGGGCTCAGAGGTCTGGCATACTCTCCTGCCCAGATCCTTGATTTTACCTTTTTTCCAGGGATCCTCTGCCCTTCCTGGCTGCAAACTGTTTCACCCGCTAAGTCTCCTTCGCCAATTCGGGTTGGATGTTAATCATTTCAGCTGTTCATTCTATCTGCTCTGGGGCAAGGCTTGGGATACATCTGTCTATTCCGCCGCTATTTTGTCTCCCCTAAATCTGTTTGGTATTTGCAGTCACCAGGTGACAGGAGATGCTTTTGATTGTTTTCACTGCAAGTACATAAAAGGATACTAATCTACTTAAAAGAAGGTGGTGTTTTGCTTTGGCACCTGAAACACGTTTTATTCTCAATTGAAAACCCTTCCATTATACATTGAGTACAGTCAACACTATTGGATAAGAGTTACTATAATGGAAAAGGAGAATAGACCAATGGTCTCTCCTACTACACCTGTGACCTCCCTCTGTAATGACCTGCCTGTCTCCATTCCCAGATATTCTTCTGTGCCACACAGCTATAGTCACTTTGTTCATTCAGTCATTCATTCAATTATTCACTCAACATTTTTTACCAAGCACCAACTATGTACTAGGCACTATATATCAGGTACAGGGTACTGGGAATCTAATTAAATAAAACAATCTTATCCCCTGTTCTCCTGAAGCTTACATTCTAGCAGAAAAGAAAGACATATAAAAATTACACAAATAAACATGTACTTATAACCTATGCTCAGTGCTATGAGTGAAAAGACTAAAGTACAGTTGATTCTCATTATCCGCAGTAGTTACACTCTATAAAGTCACCACCAACACTGAATCCATGAATCCTACCCCACTGTTTCTGGGGAAATACAGGGTTAAGTCCCTGTGAGCCTTTGGTCACGATATTTTTGTCAACTGATCAATACATAGCTTTGTTTTATGTGTCTCTTTGTTTTTAATCTTTGTTGTTGAAAGTATTATATATGTCCCCTTTTCCTCCATCAACCCCCTCCATCCCACCCCCAACCCCCATCCTATTTGTTTCTCTTTCTGAAGTTACTTTAATATATATTATTGATTCATTAATATGGAACTCATTGCCAACAGCACTATAACTCATGCATGAGTGAAGCTAATCTAACACATATATTTTCTATGTAAGATACATCACAATCTTGTGCTTAGAAACACTAGATCGTACTTTAGCACTATGCATCAGGGCCTTTTTAAACAGCAAAATCACCACCAACAAAAAAACATGGCATTAAATAGATTGCACACAGGACTCATTTATAGTATGAGAGCTGAAACGAGGAGGCAGAGTATTGCCCTGTTCAACCTCAGTTGGGAACACATGCTTTGGACAACTAAAAATTCTCACTGATCTCTGCCTGTCCATAAATGATAGTCAAAACACAATGCATATATTTTTACATTTTTGTTCAATTTATTTAAACTAAAAAAAATGCTTACCCATTTCTCCCACCCTCCACCCCTTGCCTCTTGCAACCACCAATCTCTTCTCTGTATTGATGAGTTTAGTTTTCCCCCCAGATAAATAAAGGAGAGTATATAAAACATTCTATGGCATTTGTCTTTCTCTGTCTGACTTATTTCACTTAGCATAATACCCACAAGTGCCATCCATGTCTATTCATTTTTAGTGCTGAATAATATTCCGTTGCATATATACACTGAGTGGCCAGATTATTATGATCTCTGAACGCATAATAATCGGGCCACTCAGTATATACATATATATATATATATATATATATATATTAGAGGCCCAGTGCATGAATTCGTGCATGGGTGGGTCTGACCAGCCTGGCCAGGGGGAGGGGACATGGAAGGTTGGCCGACCTGCCCAATGGTTGAACTCCTGGTCGAGGGGACAATTTGTATATTAGCCTTTTATTATATAGGATATACACTGAGTGGCCAGATTATTATGATTTCAGAGATCATAATAATCTGGCCACTCAGTATATATATACTAGAGGCCTGGTGAAAAAATTCGTGCATGGGGACGTGTGTCCCTCAGCCCAGCCTGCACCCTCTCCAATCTGGGACCCCTCTCACAATCTAGGACTGCTGGCTCCCAACTGCTCGCCTGCCTGCCTTCCTGATTGCCCCTAACCACTCCCCTGCCAGCCTGATTGCCCTCCCCAGCACTAACTGCCCTCCCCTGCAGGCCTGGTTCCCCCCAACTGCCCTCCCCTGCCAACCCAGTCACCCCTAACTGCCATCCCCTGCCAGCCTCAACACCCCTAACTGCTCTCCCCTGCTGGTCTTGTCCCCCACCAACTGCCCTCCCCTGTAGGCCTGGTCCCCCACAACTGCCCTTCCCTGCAAGCCCAGTCGCCCCCAACTTCCCTCCTCTGCCGGCCTGGTCACCCCTAACTGCCCTCCCCTGCAGGCTTGATCACCCCCAACTGCCCTCCCTTGTAGGTCTGGTCCCTCCCTGCCCTCCCCTGCTGGCCATCTTGTGGCACCCATCTTGTGTCCATATGGGGGCAGCCATCTTTGACCACATGGGGACAGCATCTTGTGTGTTGGAGTGACAGTCAATTTGCATATTACTCTTTTATTAGATAGGAGATATATATATATATCTCACAATTTCTTTATTCATTTACCATTGATGGAAACAGGTTGTTTTCATAACTTGGCTATTGTAAATAATGCTGCAATGAACATGAGGGTGCATGCATATTTTTAAATTAGTGTTTTCCTTTCCTTTAGATAAATACCCAGTAGTGGAATTATTGGAGCACATGGTAATGCAATTTTTTTATTTTTTGAGAAACCTCCATACTGTTTTCCATAGTGATTGCACCAATTCTCATTCACACCAACAGTGCATGAGGGCTTCCTTTTTTTCACATACTGTCAAACTACTGTTATTTTCCTTTTGATGATAGCCATTCTAACAGGTATGAGGTGATATCACATTGCAGTATTGATTTGCATTTCCATGATAATTAATGATGTTGAACATCTTTTCACGTACCTGTTGTATATCTTCTTAGGAAAAATATCTAATCAGATCTTCTACCCATTTCTTAATCAGATTGGGTGGGATTTTTGTTTTTGTTTTTGTTTGCTTTTGAGTTGCATGAGTTCTTTGTATATTTTGGATATTAGTCCCTTATCAGATATATGATTTTCAATTATTTTTCCCATTCAGTATGTTGCCTTCTCATTTTGTTGTTGGTTTACTTTACTGTACAGAAGCTTTTTAGTTTGATGTAGTGTCACTTGTTTATTTTATTTTAATGCTTTTGGTGTCAGATTAAAAAAATAACCATCAAGATCAGTGTCAAAGAGTTTACCACCTATATTTTCTTCTGGAGTTTTATGTTTTTTGGTCTTATGTTTGTATTTAATCCATTTTGAGTTAAATTTGGTGAATGGTGTAAGATAGTGGTCCAGATTCATTCTTTTGTATGTAACTGCCCAATTTTTCCAACACAATTTATTGAAGAGACTGTTTTTCCCCATTGTGTATGATTGGCTTTTGTATCATAAAGTAATTAAACATATATTTGTGAGCTTTCTGGGCTATTTATTCTGTTCCATTCACCTATATGTCTGTTTTTACTCCAATACCATACTGTTTTAGTTATTATAGCATTTTAATATAATTTGAAAGCAATAAGAGTGATATTTCTAACTTTGTATTTTATCAAGATTACATTGGCTATTTGAGTATTGATGGTTTGTTACAAATTTTAAGATGGTTTTATTTCTGTGAAAAATATCATTGGAATTTTAATGGGGATTGCATTGAATCTGTATCTTGCTTCAGATAGTATGGACATTTTAACAATATTAATTATTCCAATTCATGAGCATGGAACAATTTTTGATTTATTTGTTCCTTGTTCAATTTCATTCATTACTGTCTTATAGCTTTCAATACAGAGGACTTAAACTTCCTTGGTTAAATTTATTCGCAGATCTTTTTTATGTAATAGTATATGGGATTATTATCTTAATTTTCTTTATTTTTATTAAGTTTTCATTGTTGAAAGTATTACATATGTCCCCTTTCCCCCCTATTGACCTCTTCTAGCCTGCCCCAGGCCTTCAGCACCCTATGTCTGTGTCCATGGGTTATGCATATATGCATACAAGTACTTTGGTTGATGCCTTCCCACCCACCCACTGTCCCCCACCTTTGCTCTGAGGTTTGAAAGTTTGTTTTATACTTCTATATCTCTGTATCAATATTGTTCATCAGTTTATTAACAAAAGGAAAACAAACAATCCAATTAAAAAATGGAACAAGGACCTAAATAGACATTTTTCCAAAGTGGACATACAGAAGGCCAAGAGGCATATGAAAAAATGCTCATAGTCACTAATCATCCAAGAGATACAAATCAAAATGACAATAAGGTACCACCTCACACCTGTCAGAATGGCTATCATCAACAAATCAACAAATGACAAATGTTGGCAAGGATGTGGAGAAAAGGGAACCCTAGTACACTGCTGGTGGGGATGCAGACTGGTGCAACCTCTGTGGCAAATAGTATGGAGTTTCCTCAAAAAATTAAAAATGGAACTCTCATTTGACCCAGTGACCCCATCTCTAGGAATATATTTCAAGAAATCAGAAACACCACCCAGAAAGAATATATGCACCCCTATGTTCATAGCAGAGCAATTTACAATAGCTAAGATTTGGAAATAGCCCAAGTGCCCATCAGCAGATGAATGGATTTAAAAACTGTGGTATATCTATAGAATGAAATACTACACAGATATAAAAAGGAAAGAACTATTACCATTTGCAACAGCATGGTTGTACCTAGAGAGCATTATGCTAAGTAAAATAAGCCAGTCAGAGAAAGATAAGTATCACATGATTTCACTCATATGTGGAATCTAATGAACAACATAAACTGATGAACAAAAATAGACCCATAGGCATAGAAACATTGAACAGACGGTCAAACCTCAGAGGAAAGGCAGGGGAGGGTGGGTGGGAAGAGATCAACCAATGAACTTCTATGCATATATGCATAATTCATGGACACAGACAATGGGGGGGTGGTGAAGGCCTGGGGTGAGGGGCGGTGGCTGACTGGGTGAGGTCAATGGGAAGAAAGGGGACATACATAATACTTTCAACAATAAAGATTGTTTTAAAAAGAATAAACTTTTTTCTTTTTCTCAATAATTAAAAAGAAGATAAATTTAAAAAGGGAAAAAGCAAGGAAAGGGGAAAACTAAAAAAAGAAAAGAAGAAAAAGGAAGTAAAAAACGGAAAAGGAAAAAAAGGAGAAAAAAATTTTTAAAGTGAAGTGACATTCATTTCTGCTGAGCTTAATGCCATGTGGAGCTCACTTTGTACCCCACTCTTCTGTTCTGTCCACCAATTCTGGGCTTCCTGTTAGGTACTTAGATGCTAACCACTGTCAGGCACTGTCTTTTGGCTTTTGGCAACCTGCTTGAAGTTCCAAGCAATCCACAGATCCACCGCTTTGTCTGTCTCCACAGGCCTTGGCTACAAACAGGAGGGGCCAATCTGCCCTCTACTAGTAAAGTAGGTTTGTTAGCAATTGGGTCCCATGCTGTTGCAAATGGAACCCAGGACTGGGTTAGCAAACTTCCCGTGGTTCCCCAGCTCTACCTCTGCCGCCTTTGCCTGCTAGCCAGCTGTCGATCTTAATAACTCAAAACTCTGTTTCTTTAGGTGAGGGAGGTGCTGTTTAGCTTTCAGGAAATATGGTCGGTGTGTTTCTCTGTCCAAGAGCTACTCCTCCGTGAGTGGCACAAAATATTACTCATCCCTTGACTGGACAGAGATCCCTGTATGGAAGCCAATGGGGTTGGCTGGAAACGTGGAGTTTCAACAGCTCTCCCATACGGGGGAAAATATCACTCTGGTCCCCAGGGTAGTGCTACGAGGAGGGGAGGCCCTCCTGAAATCCAGTCAACGAGGAGTCTTTAGACTGTTCAAATCCCTAAGCTTGGCCTCTGCATTTGTTTCCTCTGAAAAGCTCAAAATGCAGGGTGTGGCAGGCAGGGCTACTGAGGGTGGGGCGGGCTGCATCACTTAAAGAGTGGTTTTTTTTTGTTTGTTTGTTTTCCTTTACCTTCCCTATACCTGCTGGGAGTGGCTAGCTCCTCTCAGAAAAAAAATGGCCAAGGACCAAATGCTCCTGGCTGCTGTTTGTTTTCTGTTTTTGTTTTGTTTGTTTTAGGGTTTGGGTTTTTTTTTTTATCTTTATTGTTGAAGGTATTACACATGACCCCTTTTTCCCCCACCGACCTCTCCCAGTCAGCCACTGCCCCCACCCCAGGTCTCATCCCCCTATTGTCTGTGTCCATTAGTTATGCATATATGCATAGAAGTTCATTGGTTGATATCTTCCCACCCACCCACTCTCCCCTGACTTCCGAGGTTTGACAGCCTGTTCGATGATTCTATGTCTCTGGATCTATTTTTGTTCATCGGTTTATGTAGTTCATTATATTCCACATATGAGGGAGATCATGTGATACTTATCTTTCTCTGACTAGCTTATTTCACTTAGTTTAATGCTCTTCAGGTTCATCCAAGCTGTTGCAAATGGTAAGAGTTCTTTCTTTTTTACAGCAGCGTAGTATTCCATTGTCTAGATGTACCACAGTTGTTTATCCACTATACTGCTACTGGGGACTTGGGCTGTTTCAAAATCTTAGCTGTTGTAAATTGCCCTGCAATGAACATAAGGCGTCATATATCCTTTCGGTTTGTTGTTTCTGATTTCTTGAAATATATTCCTAGAAGTGGGATCACTGGGTCAAATGGGAGTTCCGTTATTAATTTTTTGAGAAACTCCATACTGTTTTCCACAGTGGCTATCCCAGTCTGCATTCCCACCAGCAGTGTATGAGGGTTCCCTTTTCTCCACATTCTTGCCAACACTTGTACTTTGTTGATTTGTTGATCATAGCCATTGGGACAGTTGTGAGGTGGTACCTCATTGTTGTTTTGACTTGCATCTCTCAGATGATTAGTGACTTTGAACATTTTTTTCATATGCCTCTTGGCTTTTTGTATATCTACTTTGGAAAAGTGTCTATTTAGGTCCTTTGCCTATTTTTTAATTGGATTGTTTATCTTCCTTTTGTTAAGTTGTATGAATTTCCTATAAACTTTGGATATTAATTCCTTATCAGATGTATCATTGGCAAATATATTCTCTCATGCAGTCAGCTCTCTTGTTATTTGTTAGTGGTATCTTTTGCTGTGGAGAAGCTTTTTATTTTGATGTAGTCCCCTTTCTGTATTTTCCCCTTAGGTTCAATGGCCTTAGGAGGTGTATCAGTAAACACATTGCTACAAGAGATGTCTGATAGTTTTCTACCTATGGTTTCTTCTAAGATTTTTATGGTTTCACATCTTACATTTAAGTCTTTTATCCATATTGAGTTTATTTTTGTGTATGGTGTAATTTGGTGATCTAGTTTCATTTTTTTAAATATATCTGTCCAATTTTCCCAAAAGCAATTTTTTACTGTTATTTTATTGTTTAAAGTATTACAAATAGTAGTACATATGTCTCCTTTTTTCCCCATTGACCTTCTCCTGGCTTCCCCTACTCCCGCCACCCCCGCACATGCCCTCACCTCCCCCCGCCCCCAGTCTCTGGCGTCCATTGGTTATGATTATATGCATTCATACAAGTCCTTTGGTTGATCTCTTACCTTTCCCCACACTCCACACCCTCCCCAGGCTTCCAGCTGTAGTTTGACAGTCTGTTAGAGGCTTCTCTGACTATCCACTTGTGATCATCAGTTTATACAGTGATGGCGAACCTATGACACGCGTGTCAGCACTGACACGCGTAGCCATTTCTGATGACATGCGGCCACTGAGGCGGCCACATGCCAAGAATGAAACACTTGCTGCTCCTGAGGATAAAACATTTGCAAAATAATGTTTTTTCCTCAAAGTGACACACTACCCGAGTTATGCTCAGTTTTTTGGTGAAGTTTGACACAACAAGCTCAAAAGGTTGCCCATCACTAGTTTATAATGTTCTTTATATTCCACAAATGAGTGAGATCATGTGGTATTTTACTTTCACTGACTGGCTTATTTCACTTAGCATAGTGCTCTCTAGATCCATCCATGCTGTTGAAAAATGGTAAGAATCCCTTCTTTTTTACAGCAGTATAGTATTCCATTGTGTAGATGTACCACCGTTTTCAAATCCACTCATCTGTTGATGGGCATTTAGGCTGTTTCCAAATCTTAGCTATTGTAAATTGTGCTGCTATGAACATAGGGGTGCATATATCCTTTCTGATTGGTGTTTCTATTTTCTTGGGATATATTCCTACATGTGATATTACTGCGACAAATGGCAGTTCCATTTTTAATTTTTTGTGGAAACACCATACTGTTTTACACAATGGCTGCACCAGTCTGCATTCCTACCAGCAAGGAAGGAGCGTTCCTTTTTCTCCTAATCCACTCCAGCACTTGTCATTTGTTGATTTGTTGATGATAGCCATTCTGACAGCTGTGAGATGGTACCTCATTGTTGTTTTGATTTGCATCTCTCGGATGATTACTGACTTTGAGCATGTTTTCATATGTTTCTTGGCTTTCTGTATGTCTTCTTTCGAAAATTATCTATTTAGGTCCTTTGCCCATTTTTTGATTGTATTGTTTATCTTTCTTGTGTTAAGTTGTATGAGTTCCCTGTAAATGTTGGAGATTAAACTCTTAACGGAGATAACATTGGCAAATATGTTCTCCCATGCAGTGGGCTTTCTTGTTGTTTTGTTGATGGTTTCTTTTGCTATGCAGAAGTTTTTATTTTGCTGAAATCCCATTTGTTTATTTTCTCTCTTTTTTTTTCTTTTCAATTTTTTTTATTAAGGTATTATATGTGTACATATCTTACCATTGCCCCCCCCCACCCCACTCCCATATATGCCCTCACCCCCCAGAGTTTTGCATCCATTGGTTATGCTTATATGCATGCATACAAGTCCTTTGATTGATCTCTTATCTCCCCCACCTCTCCCTAACCTTCCCCCTGTAATTTGACAGTCTGTTTGATGCTTTACTGTCTCTGTATCTATCTTTTTGTTCAAGTTTATAATGTTCTTTATTATCCATAAATGAGTGAGATCATGTGGTATTTTTCTTTCATTGACTGGTTTATTTCACTTAACATGATGTTCTCCAATTCCATCCAGGTTGCTGCAAATGATGAGAATTCCTTCTTTTTTATGGCAGCATAGTATTCCATTGTGTAGATGTACCACAGTTTTCTGATCCAGTCATCTGCTGACGGGCACCTAGGCTGTTTCCAAATCTTAGCTATGGTGAATTGTGCTGCTATGAACATAGGGGTGCATATATCCTTTCTGATTGGCGTTTCTAGTTTCTTCGGATATATTCCCAGGAGTGGGATTACTGGGTCAAATGGGAGTTCAATTTTCAGTTTTTTGAGGAAACTCCATACTGTTCTCCACAGTGGCTGCACCAGTCTGCATTCCCACCAGCAGTGCACGAGGGTTCCTTTTTCTCCGCATCCTCTCCAACACTTGTCGTTTGTTGATTTGTTGATGATAGCCATTCTGACAGGTGTGAGATGGTACCGCATTGTTGTTTTGATTTGCATCTCTCGGATAATTAGTGACGTTGAGCATGTTTTCATGTGTCTCTTGGCCTTCCTTCTGTCTTCTTTTGAAAAGATTCTATTTAGGTCTGTTGCCCATTTGTTTATTGGATCATTTATCTTCCTTTTATTAAGTGGTATAAGCTGCCTGTAGATGTTGGAGATTAAACCTTTATCAGTGATGCCATTTGCAAATATGTTCTCCCATGCAGTGGGTCTTCTCGTTGTTTTGTTGATGGTTTCTTTTGCTGTGAAAAAGCTTTTTATTTTTATGTAGTCCCATTTGTTAATTTTCTCTTCAGCTTCCATTGCCCTAGGTGCAGTGTCAGTGAAGAATTTCTTTTGGCATATGTCTGAGATTTTGCTGCCTGTGGATTGCTCTAGTATTTTTATGGTTTCCCGTCTTATGTTTAAGTCCTGTATCCATTTTGAGTTTATTTTTGTGTATGGCGTAAGTTGGTGATCAAGCTTCATTTTTTTGCATGTATCTGTCCAATTTTCCCTACACCATTTATTGAAGAGACTGTCTTTATTCCATTGTATGTTCATGCCTCCTTTGTCAAATATTAATTGAGCATAGTGGTTTGGGTCAATATCTGGATTCTCTATTCTGTTCCATTGATCTATATGTCTGTTCTTGTGCCAGTACCAGGCTGTTTTGAGAACAGTGGCTTTGTAATACAGCTTGAAATCTGGTATTGAGATCCCTCCTACTTTATTCTTCTTTCTCAGGATTGCTGTGGCTATTCGGGGTCTTTTTTTATTCCAGATGAATTTTTGGAGAGTTCTTTCAAGGTCTGTGAAATATGCCGTTGGTATTTTAATGGGGAGTGCATTGAATCTATAGATTGCTTTGGGTAGTATGGACATTTTAATGATGTTGATTCTACCAATCCATGAACATGGTATGTTCTTCCATCTGTTTACATCTTCCTCTATCTCTTTTTTCAGTGTCCTGTAGTTTTCCGTGTATAGGTCTTTTACCTCCTTAGTTAAGTTTATTCCTAGGTATCTTAATTTTTTTGGTGCGATGGTAAATGGGATAGCCTTTTTAGTCTCTCTGTCTGTAAGTTCACTATTGGTGTATAGAAAGGCCATAGATTTCTTGGCGTTAATTTTGTATCCTGCTACATTGCCGAATTCATTTATTAAGTCTATTAGTTTTTTGATGGAGTCTTTCGGGTTTTTTATGTACAATATCATGTCGTCTGCAAATAAAGACAGCTTTACTTGTTCTTTTCCAATTTTGATGCCTTTTATTTCTTCTTCTTGTCTAATTGCAATGGCTAATACTTCCAGTACTATGTCAAACAGGAGTGGTGAGAGTGGGCATCCCTGTCTCGTTCCTGTTCTTAGGGGAAATGTTTTTAGTTTTTGTCCATTGAGTATGATGTTTGCTGTGGGTTTATCATATATAGCTTTTATTATGTTGAGGTATGAGCCTTCTATTCCCACCTTGTTGAGAGTTTTTATCAAGAAAGGGTGTTGGATTTTGTCAAATACTTTTTCTGCATCAATTGATGTGACTATGTGATTTTCATCTTTCAATTTGTTTATGTGATGTATCACGTTTATTGATTTGGGGATATTGTACCATCCTTCCATTCCTGGGATAAATCCTACTTGGTCATGGTGTATGATTTTTCTGATGTACTGCTGGAGCCGATTTGCTAGAATTTTGTTGAGGATTTTGGCATCTATGTTCATGAGGGATATTGGTCTGTAATTCTCTTTCATTGTGTTGTTTTTATCTCGTTTTGGTATTAGGGTGATGCTGGCTTCATAGAAGGAGCTTGGAAGTGTTCTTTCCACTTGAATTTTTTGGAATAGTCTGAGGAGGATAGGTTTTAGTTCTTCTTTGAATGTTTGGTAAAACTCTCCTGTGAAGCCATCAGGCCCCGGGCTTTTGTTTGCCGGAAGCTTTTTGATGACTGCTTCAATTTCTTCCATATTTATTGGCCTATTGAGCTGTTTAGATTCTTCTTGATTGATTTTTGGAAGGATATATTATTCTAGGAATATGTCCATTTCCTCCAGGTTGTCCAGTTTGTTGGAATAGAGTTGTTCGTAGTATTTTGTAACAATCCTTTGTATCTCAGCAGGGTCTGTTGTTATTTCACCTCTTTCATTTCTGATTTTGTTTATTTGGTTCCTCTCTCTTTGCTTCTTGGTGAGCCTGGCTAGAGGTCCATCAATCTTGTTTATCCTTTCAAAGAACCAGCTCTTGGTTTTGTTGATCTTATGTATTGTTTCTTTGGTCTCTATGTCGTTTATCTCCCCTCTGATCTTTGTTATTTCCTTCCTTCTGGTTACACTGGTCTTTTCTTGCTGCTCTTTTTCTAGCTCTTTGAGTTGTAGGTTTAAGTAATTTATTACCATTGTTTCTTGTTTTTTGCAATAGGCTTGTAGAGCTATGAACTTCCCTCTCGAGACTGCTTTCGCTGTGTCCCATAGATTTTGGATTGTTGTGTTTTCATTGTCATTTGTTGCCATGATGTTTTTTATTTCTTCCTTGATCTCTCTGGTGACCCAGTCCTTGTTTAATAGCATGCTGTTTAGTCTCCATGTGTTTGATTTCTTTGGATTGTATTTATTGTAGTTGATTTCCAGTTTTATGCCACTGTGATCTGAGAAGATGCTTGATATAATTTCTATCTTCTTGAATTTGAAGAGACTTTGCCTGTGACCCAGCATATGGTCTATCTTTGAAAATGACCCATGTGCACTTGA
Source organism: Cnephaeus nilssonii (assembly GCF_951640355.1). Classification (NCBI taxonomy): domain Eukaryota; kingdom Metazoa; phylum Chordata; class Mammalia; order Chiroptera; family Vespertilionidae; genus Cnephaeus; species Cnephaeus nilssonii. Next base: position 36,105,346 of record NC_137071.1, on the reverse strand, counting down.
GAAGAATGTATATTCTGTGGCTTTGGGGTGAAATGTTCTGAAGATGTCAATTAATTCCATCTGGTCTAGTGAGTCATTTAGGATTGCTGTTTCTTTGCTGATTTTTTGTTTAGAGGATTTGTCCAGTGGTGATAGTGGGGTATTAAAGTCTCCTACTATGATTGTATTGCTATTAATTTCTCCCTTGATATCCTCCAGGAGTTTTTTTATGTATTTGGGTGCTCCTATATTGGGAGCGTATATGTTTACCAGAATTATTTCTTCTTGTTGGATTTCTCCCTTTAGTATTATGAAGTGGCCTTCCTTATCTCTTGTTATGGCATTTACTTTGAAGTCTATTTTGTCAGATATAAGTATTGCTACCCCAGATTTTTTTTCATTTCCATTTGCCTGAAAGATATTTTTCCATCCCTTCACTTTCAATCTGTGTGAGTCTCTTGTTCTGAGGTGGGTCTCTTGTAGGCAGCATATATATGGGTCGTGTTTTTTTATCCATTCAGCTACTCGATGTCTTTTGATTGGAGCATTTAGTCCGTTTACATTTAAAGTTATTACTGAAAGGTATTTCTTTGTAGTCATATCTATTTTTGTGTCTGTATTCCTTATTACCTGTTTATTTCTTCTTTTTACAGTATTCCCTTTAGCGAATCTTGCATTGCTGGTTTGGTGGTGATAAACTCCCTGAGGCTTTTTTTGTCTGCAAAGCTCCTGATTTCCCCTTCAATTTTGATTGATAGTCTTTCTGGATATAGTATTCTTGGATTCAGTCCTTTGCTTTGCAACACTTTGTATACCTCCTTCCATTCACTTCTAGCTTGTTGTGTTTCTGTTGAGTAATCATTTGACAATCTGATGGGTGTTCCTTTGTAGGTAACTCTCTGTCTCTCTCTTGCCGCCTTTAGGGTTCTCTCTTTATCATTTATATTTGCCATTGAAATTATGACATGTCTTGGTGTGGGTCTTTTGGGATTGATCCTGCTTGGGACTCTCTGTACTTGCGTAACTTTTATCTTTCCCATATCCGGGAAGTTTTCTGTCATTATTTCTTCAAATAGATTTTCTAATCCCTGCTGCTCTTCTTGTCCTTCTGGCAGCCCTATTGTATGCATGTTACTTCGTTTCAGGTTGTCCCGAAGCTCCCTTAGGCTTTCCTCCTGCTTTTTAATTTTTTTCTCCAATTGCTGTTCAGATTGAGCTTGTTTCTGTACCTGATCTTCTAACTCACTAATTCGGTCGTCTGCTTCTTGTAGTCTACTGTTGAAACTTTCCATGGTGTTTTTGATTGTAGCTATATCACTTTTCATTTCTTCCTAATTCTTGCATAAGTTGTTGATTTTCTCATCCATCCGATGTATAAATTCCACGACCATTACTCTGAACTCCTTTTCGGTCAAGTTGCAAGCTTCAGTTTCACTAATTTCCTTTCTTGGCGACTCCACATTTTCTTTCCTCTGTGAGTTATTTCGTTTCCCCATTCTGGCTATTACCAGAAAGCTCAAGCTTCCGTTTGCGTGGACCTGGGCCGTGTGCTGTGGGGACTTCGCTCCACCCGAGTTTCACTGAAGTACTCTGACACTAGGACATGTGGCTGCCTTTGGTTGGCGGGAACCAGACTTGCCCAGGGTCAGTGTCTCCAGTGTTCCGTGTGGTCTCGTGTGCACATTTAGAATCAGGTGCCCTGTCTGCACCACACTGTTGGTATGTGCCGAAAATGAGATCCTGAGCATGTGCCAGGAGTCAGAGTTTCCCTGTGTCTGCACCAAGACTCGAGTGTCTAAGTCTCTGTTGCCTTGTGCAGTTTCTTGTTGAAAATCAGGGTCCCTGTGTGTGCATGCACCAACAATTGGGGTTGCTGGCTCTTAGTGTGAATGCGCTGTGAGTCAGGGATCCCAGGCAGCTGTGTCCGGCGTGCCAAATTCCCTGAAGTGGAGCTGCGTCCTGTGTGTGCTCTCTCTACTGAGCCAAACCGGCTGGCTAGAGCGCACATTCTTAAAATCCTGAAGGTGAGCTGGCTCCCTGAACTCTCCCAGAGTCCCGGAAGGGGGGCGGAGTCCGTCCTAAGCGCCAAATTCCCCAAAGGGAAGCCCCTCTGTGCACGCTCTAAGAATCCCCGAAGGGGGAGCTGTGACCCGCAAGCCAAATTTCCCCAAATTCCCTGAAGGGGAGCCCTCTGTGCGCACTGACAGATTTCCCAGACGGGGAGCTGCTTCTGTCCCGCACGCGCCAAATTCCCTACCAGGGAGCGCGTCCCTGCGCAAAGCTCGGAAGCTCGGGCGAGGGGCCGGTCTATCAGTTACTATGGCGCTTTCCGCGGGCCTGTGGGCGCTCAGCAGCTTGGGGGAGGGGCGGGTCTGTCAGTTACTATGGCACTATCCGCGCCCCTGCGGGGAGGTGGATAGGCTCTTTGACTCACGGAAATCTGCTGGGAAGTCTGGATTCTTGTTGTTTGTTGGTCTGAAGCTGTGATAGCAGTTCTCTGCCCCCAGTGGCTGCAGGGTCCTGGTTTGTGTCAGAAGCCAGGATCCGAGTCTCAGGCAGCTCTGTTTCCCAAGATGGCGTGGTCTCCGTGTCTGCACCAGCCGCCAAGAAGTGTCCGCTTTGTGCGCTGGGCTCCACCATCTAGGACTGCCCGGTTAGGGAGCCCCTTGGAAGACCTGCAGAATCTAACTGACCCTAGCTCATACACACACACACACACACACACACACCACACACGTCTACACTCTCCTCTACGGTTCCTCACTCACACTCTCTCTCTTCCTACCTTCCTGCCGGTCGCCATCTTTTTCTCCCGATCTGTTTATTTTCTCTTTAGTTTCTATTGACCTCAGAGCTGTATCAGTAAATATATTACTACGACAAATGTCTGCTATTTTGGTGCCTAGGGATCCTTCTAAGATTTTTATGGTTTCCCATCTTATGTTTAAATCCTTTATCTATCTTGAGTTTATTTTTGTGTATGGTGTAAGCTGGTGGTCTAGTTTCTTTTCTTTTCTTTCTTTCTTTCTTTTTTTTTTTTTTGCATGTATCTCTCCAATTTTCTCAACACCATTTATTGAAGAGAGTGTCTTGACTCCATTGTATGCTCTTGCCTACTTTGTCAAATATTAATGGAGCATAATGGCTTGAGTTGATTTCTGGGTTCTCTGTTCTGTCCCCCTGGTCCATATGTCTGTTCTTGTGCCAGTACCAGGCAGTTTTGAGAACAGTGGCTTTGTAATATAGCTTGATATCTGCTATTGTGATCCCTCCAACACTGTTCTTTCTCAAGATTGCTGCAGCTATTCGGGGTCTTTTTTTATTCCAGATGAGTTTTTGGAGAGTTTTTTCTATGTCTTTGAAGTATTCAGTTGGTATTTTAATGGGGATTGCATTGAATCTATAGATTGCTTTGGGTAGTATGGACATTTTACTGACGTTGATGTTTACCAATCCATGAACACAGTATATCTTTTCACCTGTTTAAATCTTCCTCAAACTCTTATTTCAATGTCGTGTAGATTTCAGAATACATATCTTTTACCTCCTTGGTTAAGTTTATTCCTAAGTATCTTAATTTTTTGTTTCAATGGTAAATGAGATTGTTTGTTTAGTTTATCTTTCTGAAAGTTCATTATTGGTGTATAAAAATGCCGTCGATTTCTAGGTGTTAATTTTGTATCCTGCTATGTTGCCTAATTCATTTATTAAATCTAGTAGTTTTTTGATTGAGTACTTAGGGTTTTCTATGTACAATACCATGTCATCTGTGAATAATGAGTTTTACTTCTTCTTTTCCAATTTGGATACTCTTTATTTCTTCTTCCTATCTGATCACTATGGCTAGCACTTCCAGTACTATGTGGTGAGAGTGAGCATCCCTGTCTTTTTCCTGTTCTTAAGGGAAATGTCTTTAGTATTTGCCCATTGAGTATGATGTTGGCTATAAGTTTGTCCTATAAAGCTTTTATTATGTTGAGGTATGATCCCTCTGTTCCCACTTTGCTGAGTGGTTTTTTTTTTTTTTTTTCAAAAAACAGTGTTGGATTTTGTCAAATGCTTTTTCTGCATGAATTGATATGATCATGTGGTTTTTATCTTTTAGTTTGTTTATGTGAAGTATCGCATTTATTGATTTGCAGATATTGAACCAGCCTTGCATTCCCAGAATAAAACCCACTTGGTCATAGTGTATGATCTTTTTAATGTATTGCTGGATGCTATTTCTTTTTAAAAAAAAACATATATTTTATTGATTTTTTACAGAGAGGAAGGGAGAGAGATAGTTAGAAACATCGATGAGAGAGAAACATCGATCAGCTTCCTCCTGCACACCCCCCACTGGGGATGTTCCCACAACCAAGGTACATGCCCTTGACCGGAATCGAACCCGGGATCCTTCAGTCCACAGGCAGATGCTCTATCCACTGAGCCAAACAGGTTTCAGCAGGATGCTATTTCTTAAGTTTTGTTGAGGATTTTAGCATCTAAGTTCATCCGAGATATTGGCTTGTAATTCTCTTTCTTTGCAGTGTTTTTATCTGATTTTAGGATTAGAGTAATGCTGGCCTCATAGAATGAGCTTGAAAGTGTTCCTTCCTCTTGAATGTTTTGGAATCGTTTATGGAGGATTGGTGTTAGTTCTTTTTTGAATGTTTGGTAAAACTCCCCTGTGATGCCATCCAGACCAAGGCTTTTTATTTTTTTACTGCTTCAATTTCATCAGTAGTTATTAGCCTAATCAGGTTTTTTTTTATTATTCCTAATTGAGTTTTGGATGATTTATTTTACTAGGAATATGTCCATATCATCAAGTTTGTTGGAATAGAGTTGTTCATAGTATTTTTTTATGGGTCTTTGTATTTCTGGACTCTGTTGTTCCTTTACCTCTTTTGTTTCTGATTTTGTTTATTTGGGTCCTCTATGTTTCTTAGTGAGTGTGGTTAGAGGTTCATCAATCTTATTTTATCCTTTCAAAGAACCAGCTCTTGATGTTATTGATCTTTTGTTTTTGTTGTTTTTCTTGTTTTGTTTTGTCTCTATGTCATATATTTCCACTCTGATCTTTAGTATTTCCTCCCTTTTACTTACCCTGGGCTTTTATTGTTGCTCTCTTTCTAACTCTTGAAGTTGTAGGGTTAGATAACTTATTATAAGTTTTTCTTTTTTTCTTTTTCTTTTTCTTTTTTTTCTTTGATTTAGGCCTGTAGTGCTATGCACTTCCCTCTCAGGATTGCCTTCACTGTGTCCCATAGATTTTGGATTATTTCCTTTTCATTATTATTTGTTTCCAAAATGTTTTTTTTTTATTTCTTCTTTGATCTCTTTGGTAACCCACTCATTGTTTGATAGCATGCTAGTTAGACTCCAGGTGTTTGATTGTTTTTTTATTGTTTTAATTGTAGTTGATTTCAAATTTTATGCCATTGTGATGTTTGATATGACTTCAGTCTTCTTGAATTTGTAAAGACTTAGCTTTTTTCCTAACATGTGGTCTATCTTTGAAAATATCCCATGTGTACTTGAGAAGGATATATATTTCATAACTTTTGGATGAAAAGTTCTGTAGATGTCAAATAATCCCATCTGATCTAGTTAGTCATTTAAGATTGTTGTTTCCTTGTTGTTGTTCTTTTGTCTAGAAGATTTATTCAGTGATATTAATGGCATAATAAAGTCCCTTACTATGATTGTTTTGCTGTCAATCTCTTCCATGATATCTTCCAGAAGTTTTTTTTTTTTTATGTTTTTGTATGCCCCTGTAGTAGTTGCATATATGTTCACTAGAGTTATATCCTCTTGTATCAATCTCTTTAGTATTATGGCCTTCCTTATGCCTTGTTATGGCCTTCACTTTGAGGTACATTTTGTCAGATATAAGTATTGCTACCCCAGCTTTTTTTCATTTCTATTTGACTGAAATTTTTTTTTTAAGTTTGATTGTTTGCTGCCAGACAGCTCAGGGCATCTTTTTTTTTTTTTTAATATATTTTATTGATTTTTTACAGAGAGGAAGGAAGAGGGAGAGAGAGTTAGAAACATCAATCAGTTGCCTCCTGCACACCCCCCACCAGGGATATGCCGGAAACCAAGGTACATGCCCTTGACTGGAACCGAACCCGTGACCCTTCAGTCTTTCAGTCCGTAGGCCGACGCTCTATCCACTGAGCCAAACCAGTCAGGGCTGACTGAAAATTTTTTCCATCCTGTATGAGGTTTTGTTCTGAGGGGAGTCTCTTAAGACAGCATATATATGGGTCATGTTTTCTTATCCATTCAGCTACCCTATGTCTTTTGATTGGAGCATTTAATCCATTTACATTTAAGGTTATTATTGATAGGTATTCTGTTGTTGCCATTTTTATTTTTTATGCCTGTGTTCCTCCCTTCTTTCAATTTCTTCTTATAATAATCCCCTTAGGATTTCTTGCATTGGTGGTTTGGTGGTAATAAACTCCTTTAGCCTCTTTTTGTCTGCAAAGCTCCTAATTTCACCTTCAATTTTGAATGATAGCCTTGCTGGATGGAGTAGTCTTGTATTCAGTCTCTTGATTTTCATTATTTTGTGTACTTCATGACACTCCCTTCTGGCCTGATGTGTTTCTATTGAGAAATAAACTGATAGTCTAATGGGAGATCCATTGTAGGTAACTTTCAGTTTCTCACTTTCAGTCTTTAATAGTCTGTCTTTTTCTTTAATGTTTTCCCTTTTAATTATGATGTGTCTTGGTGTGGGTCTTTTCGCATTCATCTTTTTTGGGACTCTGTGATTCCTGGACTTGTGTGACTTTTTTCTTCCCCAAGTCAGTTATGTTTTCTGGCATTATTTCTTCAAACACTTTTTCTATTCCTTGCTCAGCTTCTTCTTCTTCTGACACCTTTATTATGCAGATGCTGTTTCATCCCATGTTGTCCTAAAGCTCCTTTAAACTCTCCTCCTGTTTTTTTTTCCCAATTGCTGCTCTGATTGGGTAGTTTTCCTGCCTTGTGTTCTAACTCACTGATTCAGTCCTCAGTTTCTTCTTGTCTACTCTTGATACCTTCCAGTGTGTTCTTTATTGCAGTTATGTCATTATTCATTTCTTATTGATTCTTATTCATGTTGGTGTATTTTTAATTCAGCTCATTATAATTTTCATTGAGTTTCTTGTAATTCTCCCTCAGATGTTTGAGCATCCTTATAACCATTACTTTGAATTCTTTATCTGGCATATTACTTGCCTCCATTTCATTTGGTTCCTTTTCTCGTGCATATTTTCTTTCCTTTGTGGGTTGTTTCTTTGTCTCCCCATTTTTGCTGTCTTTTGTATTTGTTTCTATGCCTTAGATCAAACTTCTATGCCACCCAGCTTTTTTGGGTATGGTCCTATGTAGTAGGCATTTTGTGGGACCCAGGGGTGCAGTCTCTCAGATCTTCCTAGCTCGTTGTTCTAGGACAGCATTCGCCAACTGGTGGTCTGCGGACCACTGGTGGTCCATGAGGTCTGAAACGTTGGCGACCGCTGTTCTAGGAAACCCCCCTACCTGAGTTATTTGGGTTCTCCTGATGTAGTTGAGTCTTGAATGTTATTGTACCATTCGTGGATGGAGCCTCCTTACAGGTTGTCTGACTATGTGGCTCACTTCCAATCTCATTGTGTAGGCTGTTGTGAATGTGCTGGCCAAACAGAACAAAATACAACAAGACAAAACATGACATGGGTGGAAAAAAAACAAGAATGTACACCAGACCCCTAGAGCACCAACAAAAGCAACCACCAGAGAAGAAAGAATTAGGAAAGAGATAAGAAAGGAAGGATGATAGAAAAAAGAAAGACAAATTATGGGGAGAAAACACAACAAAACAAACAAAAAAGCACAAATAAAAATCAACAAGAAAACAGAGGTGGGAGGAATATGTAGATGCAAAGCTTAAATGGGGAAAATATGAATAAAGAGTTACAGGAATAGGGAGAGGGGACCAATTTAGAATAAAGGAGGGAGAGAACAAATGAAAAGACAAGAAGAAAACAAACAAAAAAAAAGAATTTGAAAAGACAAATAGAGGCGAAAGCAGATAGACCTAAATTGAGGAAGAGAGAAAAGATAAGATGTCAGGAGAGAAAGAAAAGAGGGAAAGAAAAAATTGGGTAGTGAGAAAAAGAAAAGTTGAATGGGGGAAGGAAAGCAGAAAATTAGATATATGAATGAAACCACAGACTAGAATAATAACTAATCAAGAAAGCAGATAAATAAAGAAGATAACTTTAAAAGGGGGAAAGGGCAAAAGGAATACTGAAAAGGAGAAAAGAGAAGAAAAACGGGAGGAAAAAAGAGAAGAGAAAAAAAAAGAAAAGAAAAAAGTTATGAAAAAGAAAAAAAAGTGAAGTGACGTTTGTTTCAGCCAAGTTTCATGCCCCCTGTGAACTCACTTCAGACCCCACTTTTCTGTTCTGTCTGCCAATTCTGAGCTTCCTATTAGGTACTTAGGTGCTAACCCTGTCCAGCACTGCCTTTTGGCTTTTAGCAACCTATTTGAAGCTCCAGGCAATCCACTAATCCACCACTTGTGTCTGTCCCCACAGGCCTTGGCCACAAGCAGGAAGAGTCAACCTTCCCTCTAAAGTAGGCTTGTTAGCCAAATTGGGGCTCAGGGTTGGTTCAGCATAGTTCCGCTGACTCCCTGGGCTTCACTTCTGCCCAACTTTGCTTGTCAGCCAGCTGTCAATCTTAACCACTCTACAGTCTGTTTCTGACAGGACTTTGCGGGGGAGGGGGGTGCTGTTTAGCTTTCAGGGAGTATGGTGGGTGTGTTTTCCTTCCCCAGAGCTACTACTCTGAGAGTGCCCCAAGATATTACTCTGCCCTTGTCTGGACAGAGTTCCTTGTGAAATAGGAATTTTAAGGGAATATAGGCAGGTTTAGGGAATTTTTAGAATTGGGGGGGTTCATGAAAAAAACACAGGGCTGCAGACTGGGAGAAGGTACATTTCCATAACACAAGGGAGTGGCAACAGTTACATTTACATAAGTCAAGGGAACTGGGAGTAGCCAAGAGGTCTATATTTACAAAATAAAGAAGGAGGAAGAAAGCCCAGAAGGAATAGGAGAACAATGAGGGAGGAGGGCATCACATGTCCCATGTGATGTTTGACCTTTGAGCTCAGGAGTTACTATAGTAACCAATTCAAAAGGGAATATTGACCAATCAGAGGGAATATCAGGGCATAGGAATAGCAGCCTTTATAAACGGTGGAAACAGGAAATTGGTGGGGCCCTTTCTCTCTCTCCACATGGGAGTCTGTTCTATGGGACTCTTTCCCCACTCCCCACGTGGGAGTCTGTACTTGTTCTTCAATAAATCTCCACCTTTGCTATACCATCTTCTGTCTGTGGATTCATTCTTTGACTCCAGTGGATAAAGAATCCAGGAACCATCCTGCCCAGGGAAACACTGCGTGTTCCAGTCCAAAAATCACATATCACTTGTATGGACATTAATGGGGTCAGCTGGGACCCTGGAGTTTTTATCAGTCTAGTTCCCAGAATAGTGGAGCATATGGCCCCTCCTCCAATCCAGTCAGGAGGGCTCCTTGAAACTTCTGCCTGTAAGCTTGACCTCTGCCTTTGTTTCCTCTGTAAATCTCAAAATACAAGGTGTGGCAGGCTATATCTTCTTGGGCAGCGTTTTTCTCCTTGCCTGCCCTCTGGCTGTTGAGGATAGCTCGATCCTCTCCAGAGAAATGGCCATTTTGGTTTGGACGTGTATGAACAACCCAATGCAGGACTCCTGGATACTGCTTTTTCACATCTCCCTGCTCTGCTTTCCACCCCCACCTGTCCTCAGACACCTCAAGTCCATGCCTCCCTCCCTGCACCAAAGCCTTGGGTGAGTAGTTACAACTGAAAACTCCTGTGTTCTGGGTTCAGAGATTTAGAAAAAACAATGAATCTATGGCTTTCTCCCCCACCAGCACCATAGCACCATGTTGCTTTTCCTTTTTGTGGTGCCAACTCTCTCAGCGGAGGTCTCAGGGCCAGATTCCCCAGTCACCAGTATCCCTGCGCTTTTCCTTTTCGCAGTTGGATGGTGTGCCTACAGCTGTGGGTCATGGCTCTGGTGCTCAGCCTGGACTCTAGGCTTCTATTTTTCTGAGGGAACAGACTCCCCCAAAGTGCAGCACTCCCCCCTCTCCCTTGCAGTCCACAGTACCTCTTGCAACCTCACCCTTCCTACTAGTCTCCAGGAATTTACTGTCCTTCCTTGCTATAAGAAGCTGGGCCTCATTTAGTAATTCCCAGTGAATGTTCTCCAATTTAGTTATATTTCCAGTCTGGCCCTGGGAGGAGGTGCACAACAGGTCTGACTATTTAGCTGATATTTTCTCCTCACTCCTGGCTGCTGTTTTACCAAGTCTCTCTGAAATGCTTCCCACCCCAGCCTCTCCTTAGGCCCCTAGAGTCCATGTCTCCCTCCCTACCAAAGCCTCAGGTGAGTAATTGCAAATGAAAACTCCTGGGCTCTGGGTTTAGAGGGGAAACACACACACACACACACACACACACACACACACACACACACACACACAACTACAGCTTTCTCTCCAACTGGCTCTGGTCTACAGGCTTCAGGCTCCACTGCAGCCAGCACACTGGCTGCCTTTCACGGCTGGGTGTTACAGGGCGCTGCAGGTCTCGGCTCTGGTGCTCAGGCTGTGGAGCCCAGACTGGATTCTGGGCTTCTCTCTTATGAGGGAACAGACTCTCCCATAGCTGGGTATTTCCTCCTTCCTCTCTGCTCACTGGCCTGCCACCCCTGGGAGCTGGGTCCACTCCTCTTGAGACTTCACCCTTCCTACCAGTCTCCAGGTGTTTTCTGTCCTTCCTTTATATATGTCTCCTCCTCAGCTGGACCGCAGTTGGTAATGCCAGGTGAATGTTCTCCAATTTAGTTCTATTTCCAGTCTGACCCTGGGACAAGGTGCATGATAGGTTCACCTATTCGGCCACCTTTTTTTTCATCTCCCTTTCTTTATTTATTATAGTTTGTTATTAGTGTAAAGAAACACAACAGTGATCCAACATGGTGACAGAATACATGGAAGTTACATTGACCTCCTCCCAGGACCACACTGGAATTACAACTACAATATAAAATAATTGGGGTTCAAAATGGCAGTGGAGTAGGAGGATTTTCTTGCAGTGCCTCCCAGAACCAAACATGGAAGTTACAGCTAAATTGAGGAACAATCACCATGAAATACTAACTGGAGACTATCTGAAGAGGAGTCTTTTAACCAAGGCCTATAGCAGCCACAGTGACACTGGTGGAAGGGCAGTCATGAAAGGGGCCAGTTCTGCCCCCAGGGATGACAGGAAGAGGCTACCAAGGGATACCTCAGCTGGGGGAGGTTCCCACAGAGAGGCAGAAGCTTAGTCCCCAGCCTAGAGCACCTGAATCTAGGAACAGGTGCCCACGTAGCATCCAGCTATGAAAAGCAGCAGGGTTATTGTCTGCCAAGGAGAGGCAGAGACACCAGAATCTAAACCATCCATTTAAAGGGCCAATGTACAAAACTTTTGCTTGCAGACACTCACCTGGGGTGCAGGTGGAGGGAGAGCAGTAAGGACGGGATTTGCAGGAGGAGACTCTGGGGTGGCTGGTACTTGGGAGAGGTGTGTGTGTGTGTGTGGGGGGTGCCCACCAAGAACCCAAGGCTACATCATCCTCTGATTGTAACAGCCATTTTTCTTGGGGGGGACAATCAATCCATTCCAAGTGCCATCAGCCTGGGGGAAAGCAACTGCCCCCACCCTCTGGCATTCATCTTGCCTGGCCAATCTTCTGGAGTCCTCCCTGTCCCACCCTGGATTTTAAGCCCCGCTGAGGAGTCAGCAGGATAGGCTGAGGCTTAGAAGGCTGGGCAGTCTTAGGGGTGTCAGTGACTAGCTTTGGGATGGGGCCATTCCCCACACTTACCAGGGAACCTCATGGAAGATCCAATAGAAACACCCCTACCAGCATCCAGAAGACCCAACCTTTGGGCTTCGTAGGACCCACCTGCTTTGATATTAGGTTCTCCGCCCTGCAAACTTCAGGGAAAAACCCAGGGCAGATGCAGACTGTGGCTGGGAGCAGGGAAACATCCCCACCATCTTCCCTGAAGTTTGAATGGCACCGCCCCCCTCATGAGAAATCCAGTAACCCCATCCTCCTGATTCAGTCAGAAGCTCTTTCAGATACTAAGTCTTTTCAGTGTCTAAGCCTAGCAGCTGACCAGCAAGGGAAGGCAAGCAGAAGTGGATCTGGGGAGCCTTGAGACATTTGCTGACCAGCAACTGGATCTTGTGCTGGTAAAAAACGGCCTTGGAGTACAGCTTGGATTTTCTAGGGCACAGCCAAGCCCAGGAGAGGGGGCCACATACATTGGGTAACTTGTGGCTGTGGACAGGTTGCTGGGAGGCCAAGGACCTGCAGATAAAGTAAGCAGCTTCAAAAAGCATTGGAGCAGAATCCAACAAGCTTCCCTTTATTCTTTCTTATTTTTATTATATTTTACTTTATTTAATTTCCCCCCAAAGTTGTTGGTTTCTTTCTTTTTCTTCTCTTTCTTCCTTAATATTTCATATTTCTCTCTTTCCTTCTCTAATTCTATTTTCTACACCTTTTCTTTGCTTATACTTCCCCTAACCTTTCATTTTCTTTTCTTAATTTTTCTTTCTTTTTTCTTATTTATTGTTCTTTTTCTCCTTTTCTTTCATATATTATCTCCTCTTATTCTTTTCTTTGGATTTATATAATTCTTTATTTACCCTTTTTCTTACTCTTTTATTTTTTTCCAAGTTTGTTTTCATTTTTAAAAATTTATCATTATTATCGAAAGTATTACAGATGTGCAGTTTGTTTGTTGTTGTTTCCCCATTGACCCTTCCTTTCTGAACCCTTCCCTCCAAAGTCTTTACAACACTATTGTCTGTGCCATGGGATATGAATATATATGCATATAAATTGCTAGTTAATCTCTCCCCCACCCCCACCTTCCTTCTGAAATTCTTAAGTCTGTTCATGGTTCTATGTTTCTGGATCTATTTTTGTTCTTCAGTTTATGTTGTTCATTATATTCCACAAATAAGCGAGATCATGTGATATTTAGCTTACTCTGACTAGCTTATTTGCTTAGCACAACACACTCCAGGTCCATCCATACTGTTGAAAATGGTAAGAGTTCCTTCTTTTTTACTGCCATGTAGCATTCCATTGTGTAAATGTACCACAGCTTTTTTATCCACTCACCTACTGATGGGCACTTGGGCTGTTTCCAAATCTTAGCTATTATAAATTGTGTTGCTATGAACATAAGGGTGCATATATATTATCTCTGAATGGTGTTTCAGGTTTCATAGGATATATTTCTAGAAGTGGGATCACTGGGACAAATGACAATTCTTTTTTTGTGTGTGTGGAAACTCCACACTGTTTTCCACAGTTGCTGCAGCAGTCTGCATTCCCATAAGCCATGTACTAGGGTTCTCTTTTTTCCACATCCTTGCCAGCACTTGTCCTTTGTTGGTTTGTTAATGATAGCCATTATGACAGTTGTGAGGTGTGGACGAAAGGGGCCACATGCTAACCTGACAAGCTCAGGCGAGGCCTGCATGGCAGTCTTGCAAACTCAAGAGACCTAAAGTAACCACAAAGGATGGTCTGAAATTAAACTATAATTAAAAGCAGTTATGGTGGGCAGCTACGTCCTAGGCCGGTATCTTCACTGACAAGGTCAACCTTTACCTTAACTGAGCCTATCTGTCTTTTTTCATCTATGATAACATACCCTTGAAGTGTCTGGGTAACTTGTAACTTCCCTTTTTCTGGACACCCTGGGGCACAACCAAATGTGCTGGGCGCCAGGACAGATACAACAAATTCCTTCATTATCATGTTAATTGTTCCTGCACCCACCTAAGTATGTGTCCATCATTTTACTTTTTATCCAATCCCCCCAGCCCTTTGCTTTCTCCCGCCTCTCTAATCTATCAACAATGGAGTTCATGTAACCCACCTAAGTCTCTTCCTTTGATTGCAATGTATAAATACAGATATAACCCGCCATTTTCTGGAGCACTATCTCAATTCCTTGAGGTTCTACTTCCCGGCATATGTAGACAGTTTGGCTCAAATAAACTCACAAAAATTCTTTACAGGTTTCAATGGTTTTTTTACATTAACAGAGGTGACACGTCATTGTCATTTTAATTTCTATCTGTTGGATGATTAGTCACTTTGAGCACGTTTTCCTATATCTTCTAGCCTTTTGTATGTCCATTTTGGAGAAGTGTCTATTTAGGTCCTTTGCCCATTTTTTATTTGGATTGTTTGTCTTCCTGTTGTTAAGTAGTATGAATTCCTTATATATTTTGAATATTAACCCCTTATCAGATGTATCATTGGCAATTATGTTCTCCCATGCAGTGGGCTCTCTTGTTATTTTGTTGATGGTTTCTTTTGCTGTGCAGAAGCTTTTTATTTTTATGTAGTCCCATTTTTTTATTTTATCCTTAGTTTCTTTTACCCTAGGAGATGTATCCGTAAACATATTGCTAAGAGAGATGTCTGAGATTTTGCTACCTATAGTTTCTTCTAAGAATGTCATGGTTTCATGTCTTACATTTAGGTCTTTTATCTATTTTGAGTTTATTCTTATGTATGGTGTATATTGGTAGCCTAGTTTCATTTTTTTGTATGTACCTGTCCAGTCTTCTTAACATCATTTATTGAAGAGATTGTATATACTCCATTGTATGCTCTTGCCTACTTTGTCAATTATTAATTGAGAATAATGTCTTAGGTCAATTTAGGGGTCTCTGTTCTGTTCCACTGACCTATATGCCTGTTCTTCTGTCAGTACCAGGCTATTTTGATTACAGTGCCTTTGTAGTATAACTTGATATCTGGTATTGTGAGCTCTCCAATTTTGATCTTCATTTTCAAGATTGCTGTGGCTATTCTGGGTTTTTGTTGATTCCATAGAAATTTTTGGAGTGTTTGTTCTAGATCTGTGAAATATTCCATTGGTATTTTAATAGGGATTGCATTGAATCTACAGATTGCTTTGGAAAGTAAGGACATTCTAATGATGTAGAGTCTACAAATCCATGAACACGATATTTTCTTCCACTTGATTATATCTTACTCTATCTCTTTTTTCAACCTCCTGTAGCTTTCCAAGTATAGGTCTTTTACCTCCTTGGTTAAGTTTATTTCTAAGTATCTTAATTTTTTTGTTGCAATAGTAAATGAGATTGTTTATTTGGTTTCTCTTTCTGAGAGCTCATTATTGGTGAATAAAAATGCCATAGATTCCTGGGTGTTAATTTTGTATCATGCTACATTGTCGAATTCATTTATTAAATCTAGTAGTTCTTTGGTGGACTCTTAGTGTTTTCCATTTGTGATATCAGGTCATCTGCGAATAATGAGAATTTTATTTCCTCCTTTTCAATTTGGATGCCTTTTATGTTTTCTTCTTCTCTGATCGCTGAGGCTAGTACTTCCAGTACTATATTGTTCCTGTTCTTAGGGGAAATGGTTTTAGTTTTTGCCCATTGAGTATGATGTTGGTTGTTGATATGTCATGCATGGCCTTTATTGTGTTGTGGTATGACCCCTCTATTCTCACCTTGCAGAGAGTTTTTGTCAGAAATGGTGTTGGATTTTGTCCAATGCTTTTTCTGCATCTATTAATATGATCGTGTGCTTTTTGTCTTTCAATTTGTTTATGTGATTTATCACATTTACTGATTTGCAAATATTTTGCCAGCCTTGCATCCCTGGATTAATTCCCACTTGGTTATGGTATTATGATCTTTTTAAGGTTTTACTGGATCTGATTTGCTAATATTTTGTTGAGGATTTTTGCATCCATGTTCATCAGGGATATTGGCCTATAAATCTCTCTCTTTGTAATATCTTTATTTGTTTTGTGGTGTGTTTTTTTTTTTAATTCGGCTAATGCTAGCCTTGTAAAAATAGGGGTTTTGGGGAATAGTTTGAGGAAAATAGGTGTTAGCTCTTCTTTGAGTGTTTGCTAAAACTCCCCTGTGAAGCCATCTAGACCAGGAATTCTGTTTGCTGGCAGTTTATTGTTTTTTTATTACCGCTTCAATTTCATCAGTAGTTATGGGTTTATTCAAGTTTTCTGATTCTTTCTGTTTGAGTTTTGGAAGATTGTATTTTTCTAGGAATACGTCCATTTTGTGCAGGTTGTCCAGCTTGTTGGAATATTGTTGTTCATAGCATTTGTTGCGATCCTTTGTATTTCTGTGGGGTCAGTTGTTACTTTGCCTCTTTCAATTCTGATTTTGTTTATTTGGGTCCTGTTTGTTTCTTGATGAGTCTGGCTAAAAGTTCACCAATTTTGTTTATTTTTTCAAAGAACCAGCTCTTGGTTTCATTGATCTTTGGTACTGTTTTTTTAGTCCCTGTGTCCTTTATTTCTGCTCTAATCTTTATTATTCCCTTTCTTCTACTTACTCTGGGCTTCTCTTGTATTTCTCTTCCTAATTCTTTAAGATGTAAGATTAGATAACTTATTAAAAGTTGTGGGGGGGGGGGTTGAGGTAGGCCTGTAATGCTACGAACTTCCCTCTCAGGATTGCTCTCACTGTGTCCCATAGATTTTGTGTTGTTGTGTATTAATTTTCATTTGTTTCCAGGATATTTTTTATTTCTTTCTTGATCTCTTTGGTAACCCATTCATTGTTTAATAGCATACTATTTAGCCTCCATTTGTTTGATTGTTTTTCTTTGTTTTTCTTGTAGTTGAGTTCCAATTTCATGCCATTGTGATTTGAGATGATTGACATGATCATCTTGAACTTGTAGAGACTTAGTTTGTGCCCTAATATGTGGTCTATCTTTGAAAATATCCAATGTGCACTTGAGAAGATATGTGTATTCTGTAGCTTTGGAGTACAATGTTCTGAAAATGTCCATTTATTCCAGCTCATCTAGTGTGTCATTTAGGATAGCTGTTTCTTCATTGATTTTTTGTCTAGAAGATCTATCCAGTGAGTGTTAAAGAAGATCTATCAGTGGAGTGATAAAGTCCCCTACTATAATTCTATTGCTATCCATCTCTCCTTTAAAATGCTCTAGAAGTTTTTTTTATATATTAGAATACTATTATATTGGGTGCATACATGTTTACTAGCTTTACCTCCTTTTCTTGTGTTGATCCCTTTAGTATTATGAAGTTGCCTTCATTGTCTCTTATCACTTTTACTTTTAAATCTATTTTAACAGATATGAGTATTTCTACCCATCTCCTTTTTCATTTCCATTTGCCTGGAATTTTTTTTTTCATCCCAGCACTTTTTAAAAAATCTCTATTGTTAAAAGTATTACATATGTCACCTTTTTCTCTCATTGACCTCTTGCCCAACCCCTCACCCTAGGCCTTCACCCCCTATTGTCTGTGTCCATGGGTTATACACATATGCATAAAAGCTCTATAGTTGATCTTTTCCCACTCACACTCCCCCAGGTTCGAAAGTCGGTTCCATGCTTCTATGTCTCTGGATCTATTTTGTTCATTAGTTTATTTTGTTCATTAGATTCTACGTATGAGTGAGATCATGTGATACATATATTTTTCTGACTGGCTTATTTCACTTAGCATAATACTCTCCAGGTCCATCCATGCTGTTGCAAATAGTAAGAGTTCGTTCTTTTTTACAGTTGCTTAGTATTCCACTGTGTAAATGTACCACAGATTTTCTTTACATTCATCTAATGATGGGCATTTGGGCAGTTTCCAAATATTAGCTTTTGTAAATTGCACTGCTATTAATATAGGTGTCCATATATACTTTCTGATTGGTGTTTCCAATTTCTTAGGATGTATTCCTAGAAGTGGGATCACTGAGTCAAATGAGAGTTCCATTTTTAATTTTTTGAGGAAACTCCATACTGTTTTCCACAGAGCCTGAATCAGTCTGCATTCCCACTAGCAATGTACTAGGGTTTCCTTTATTCCACATCCTCGCAAATACTTGTCATTTGTTAATTTGTTCATGGTAGACATTCTGACATGTGTGAGATGATACCACGTTGTCATTTTAATTTACATCTTTCAGATGATCCAAGACTTTGAGCATTTTTCATGTCTCTTGGCCATCTGTATGTACACTTTGGAGAAGTGTCTATTTAGGTCTTTTGCCCATTTTTTAATTGGATTTTTTGCTACATTTTCTTAAGTTGTATGAGTTTCATATATATTTTGAAGATTAACCCCTTATCGGATGTATTGGCAAATATGTATTACCATGCAGTGGGCTCTCTTGTTATTTTGTTGATGGTTTCTTTGGTTATGCTAAGCTTTTAATTTTGATGTAGTTCCATTTCTTTATTTTACCCTCAGTTTTCATTGTCCTGGGAGATGCAGCTGCAAACAAATTACTACAAGAGATGTCTGAGATTTTACTACCTATGGTTTCTTCTAGGATTTTTTTGGTTTCATGTCTTACATTTAAGTCCTTTATCCATTTTTGAGTTTATTCTAGTGTATGGTGTAAGTTGATGGTCTATTTTCTTTTTTTTTTTTCATTTATCTGTCCAATTTTACAAAAACCAATTATTGAAGAGACTGTATTTACTCCACTGTATATGCTCTTGCCTCCTTTGTCAAATATTAATTAAGCATATTGGCTTGGGTTGATTTCTGAGTTCTCTGTTCTGTTCATTGATCTATATGCCTGTTCTTGTGCCAGTACCAAACTGTTTTGAGTACGGTGGCTTTGTAGTATAACTTGATATCTGGTATTGTGATCCCTCCAACTTTGTTCTTGTTTCTCAAGATTTCTATGGCTTTTTTGATTCCATAATAATTTTTGGAGTGTTTGTTCTAGGTCTGTGAAATATTCCATTGGTATTTTAATAGGTATTGCATTGAATATATAGATTGCTCTGGGTAATATGTACATTTTAATGATGTTGATTCTACCAATCCATGACCACGGTATGTTCTTTTATTTGTTTACTAGTAGCCCATTTGCAGGAAAATCCTGCAAGCGGCTGTTGCGGCCGCATGGGCTGCCGCTGCCACCGCGCCTGCACCCGCTCACCACTGCCGCCCGCCCCGCTCTGCCCCGTTCCACCCCGCTCCGCCCCGCCTGGGCTTTCCCTCTGGCAGCCACCTTGCTTTCCGCTTTTCCTCCCTCTTCCTTCTAAGTTGTCTTCAGTCTTCACTCCTCCCTCTCTCAGCGAATGCAAATTAACCGCCATCTTTGTTGGGTAATTTGCATACTCGCCCTGATTGGCTGGTGGGTGTGGCTTTGGCTGGTGGACATGGCTTGGGCATAGCGAAGGTGCGGTCAATTTGCATATTACTATTTTATTAGGTAAGATATCTTCCTCTATCTCTATTTTCACCATCCTATAGTTTTCCAAGTACAGGTCTTTTACCTCCTTGTTTAAGTTTATTCTAAATGTCTTAAGTTTTTGTGGCAATGGTAAATGTGATTGTTTTGGTTTTTTGTTTGTTTGTTTCTCTTTCTGAGAGTTCATTATTAGAGTATAAAAATGTCATTTATTTCTGGGTGTTTTTTTGTGTGTGTTTTTCTTTCATCTTTATTGGTGAAAGTATTACATATGTCTCATTTTTCCCCCAATGACCTCTATCTGGGTTAGTTTTTTATCCTGCTGCATTGCCGAATTCATGTATTAAAGCTGGAAGTTTTTTTATGGAGTGCTTATGGTTTTCTATGTACAATATGAGATTCTCTTGGAATAATGACAGTTTGATTTCCTCCTTTCCAATTTGAATGCTGTTAATTTCTTCTTTTTGTCGAATTACTATGGCTAGGACTTAGAATATTCTGTTGAAGAAGAGTGGTGAAGGAGGGCATCCGTGTCTTTTTCCTGTTCTTAGAGGAAATGGTTTTAGTTTTTGCCCGATGAGTATGATGGCTGTAGGTTTTTCGTATATGGCTTTTATTATGTTGAGGTATGATCCTCTATTCTCACTTTCCTGAGAGTTTTTATCAAAAAAAGGTGCTAGATTTCTCAAATGCTTTTTCTGCATTGATTGGTATGATCATGTGATTTCTGTCTTACAATCAGTTTACATGATATATCACATTTATTGATTTGCAAATATTGTACCAGACTTGCAGCCCCCAAATAAATCACACTCGGCCATGGTGTATGATCTTTTTAATGTATTGCTGGACCAATTTGCTAATTTTTTAAAGGATTTTATCATCTATGACCATCATTCTTTATAGTATCTTTATCTGATTTTGGAATTAGGGTAATGCTGGCTTATAGAAAGAGCTTGGAAGTGTACCTTCCTTTTGAATGTTTCGGATTAGTTTGAGAAGAAAAGGTGTTATTTATTCTTTGAATGTTTGGTAAAAGTCCTATGTGAAGCTGAACTGACCAGGGCTTCTGTTTATTGCAAGTTTTTTTATTATTATTATTACTGCTTCAATTTCCTCAGTAGTTATCAGACTGTTTAGGTTTTCTGATTCTTCCTGATTGAATGTTGAAAGATTGTATTTTTCAGGAAAACGCCTATTTCATCCAGGTTGTCCAGTATGTTGGAGTATAGTCATTCATAGTATTTCTTTAAGAACCTTTGATTTCTGTGGGGTCAGTTGTTACTTCACTCCTCATTTCTGATTTTGTTGATTTGGGTCCTCTCTTTTTGTTTCTTGATGAGCCTGGCTAGTGATTCATCAATCTTGTTTATACTTTCAAAGAACCAGCTCTTGGTTTTATTGATCGTTTGTATTGATTTTTTTGGTCTCTATATCATCTTTTTTTATTGTTTTTTTATTTCTTTATTGATTAAGGTATCACATATTTGTCCTCATCCCCCCATTCCCAGCCC
Source organism: Cnephaeus nilssonii (assembly GCF_951640355.1). Lineage (NCBI taxonomy): Eukaryota > Metazoa > Chordata > Mammalia > Chiroptera > Vespertilionidae > Cnephaeus > Cnephaeus nilssonii. The sequence continues at coordinate 36,084,497 of NC_137071.1, read as the reverse complement.
ACACCCCTCCCCACACATGCCCCCACCACCCTGTTGTCCTTAACCGCTGGTTAGGCTCATATGCTTGCACACAAGTCCTTTGGTTGATCTCTCCCCTTTATCCTCACCCTCCCCTACCCTCCCTCTGAGGCCCGACAGTCTGATCCATGCCTCCTTGTTTCTGGGTCTGTTCTTGTTTATCAGTCTATGTTGTTCATTATTTCCCCTAGATGAGTGAGATCATGTGCTATTAGAAATACACTTATAAGAACCGAAAATGAGACAAGCAATAATGGTTATGCTGACAGGCAAATGAATCAGTCTGTAGTGAGTTTCTTTCTGGGCCAACAGTTCTTTTGAGACCCAATTTCAATGTCCAACAGTTCCTTATGTGTGCATGTCAGCCATGACATTTCAGTTCTGGATGGTGGACAAATGGTGGTAATGCTGGTCTGACCCACTCTGGTTTGATCCTGGGCAACCTGTAGTGACGCACAGCTGTTAACTGCTAGTATGGCAAGGCGACGTCAGCGTCTTCCATCTCTGGACTGCTTCTCTTCTGTCTTCATGGCTGGAGTAGTCCTGTCGATTCCTCTCTGTTGCTGGACTCCACATGGTCTCGGAGTTGTTTTCTGAAAATATACAAACATATTCTTGACCAAAAGTTAATAAAGGACTATTTTTCTATAAATTTGACTTGGGATCCTATTTCATTTTTTGCCCAAATGATTTTCCTCTGGCTTGTTTTGACACCTTGTGTGTTTTTCATGGGTGTCTTGCTTTTAGCCTTACAATAAATTTTCTAAAGTATTAATTTTCTAGATGTAATTTACTTACAGGATATTTTTCCTTACATGATATTCTTCTACTACGCCCCCCCCCCCTTTTTTAAATTTAAATGTTAGGAGGCTTTTGAAAATTTTATAATGTAGTCTTGATGGCTTTTAAATTTTCATTTTTTGCACTATAATATTACTGTTTTAGGTTCATTACTTGGTGCACAATTTTATCATGAGATGAAGTACCAATAAAAATTTTAGTTAACACTTTAGGAACACCTTTTTGTCCAGTACAATTAATTTTTCTAGCATATTCACTTGTTTCAACTAGCCAATTTAAATTTGCCTGAAAACTTGACTACTATTTTACTGTCAAATTTATTACTCTAACAACAATCTTATTTTACCATGTAAATATTAGTGGAAGGGATTATTTGCCTTCTTGAGTAGGTCCTGAGCATTCCTGGTAGTAGGCTGGATTTAGATATCATAAACCCACTTTTCAAAAGAATACAAAAGGAAGGCCAAGAGACATATGAAAACCTGCTCTAAATCACTAATCATTAGAGAGATGCAAATCAAAACAACAATGTGGTACCATCTCACACCTGTCAGAATGGCCATTATCAACAAGTCAACAAATGACAAATGCTGGCGAGGATGTGGAGAAAAAGGAACCCTTGTGCACTGCTGGTGGGAATGCAGACTGGTGCTGCCACTGTGAAGAACGGTGTGGAGTTTCCTCAAAAAACTAAAATTGGAACTCCCATTTGACCCAGTAATTCCACTTCTAGGAATATATCCCAAGAAACTAGAAACACCAATCAGAAAGGATATATGCACCCCTATGTTCATAGCAGCACAATTTACTATAGCTAAGATTTGGAAACAGCCTAAATGCCCATCAGCAGATGAGTGGATTAGAAAACTGTGGTACAGCTACACAATGGAATACTACACTGCTATAAAAAAGAAGGAATTCTTACCATTTGCAACAGCATGGATGGACCTGGAGAGCATTATGTTAAGTGAAATAAGCCAGGCAATGAAAGAAAAATAGCACGTGATCTCACTCATTTATGGAAAATAAAGAACATTATAACCTGATGAACAAAAAGATAGATACCGAGGCAGTTAAGCACCGAACAGCCTGTCAAATTACAGTGGGAAGGCTGGGGAGTGTTGGGGAAAGGCGGGGAAAGAGATCAACCAAAGGACTTGTATGCATGCATATAAGCTCAACCAATGGACACAAGACACTGTGGGGGTGGGATGAGGGCATGCAACAGGGAATAGGGGAGGCTGGGGGAAGGTCAATGGGGGAAAAAAGGAGATACATGTACTACTATATGCAATATTTTAAAAAATAAATAAAAATATAATAAAAATAAAAAATATATATATATATACCAGACCCCTAGAGCACCAACAAAATCAACCACCAGAGAAGAGAGAATTAGGAAAGAGAAAAGATAGCAAGAATGATAGGAAAAAAGAAAGAAAAAATATCTGGTGAAAGCACAAGAAACCAAACCAACAAACAAACATACAAAGCACAAGCAAAAAGAAACCAAAAAAGGTGGAGAAAAATATGTAGATGCAGTGCTTACATAAAGAAATTAGAATTAGAGTAATTGGGGAAGAAAAATGGTTTGGAATAAAGGAGGGCGAAAAGAAATGAAAAGCCAATTTAAAAAATTTAAAATCTAAATATTGGAGAAAGCAGATAGGCCTAAGATACGAAAAAAAAAAAAAAACTAAGAAAGTAGCAGAACATTAGAAGAGGAAGAAAAGAGAGGAAAAAAATTTGAGTAGTGAAAAAAATAAAAAATTGAGTCGGAGAAAAGAAGAGGAAAATTAGATATGTGAACAAAACAACAGAGACTGGAATAGTAAAAAATCAATAAAGCAGATAGATAAAGATAAATTTTTAAAGGGGAGAAAAAAGAAAGGAAATAGAAAAACTAATAAAGAGAAAAGAGAAGAAAAAAGGAGGAAAATGAGAAAATTAAAAAGTAAAATGGTTTTTGTTTCAGCAGAGCTTAATGTTCTATGGAAGCTCGATTTGTACCCCACTCTTCTGTTCTATCTGCCAATTCTGGGCTTCCTCTTAGGTCCATAGGAGCTATCTACTATCAAGCAGTGTCTTTTGGCTGCAAACAGGAGGGGCAATCTGCCCTCTAAAGTAGGTTTGTTAACCACATGGGGCTCAGGGCTGGGTCAGCAAACTTTCCCTAGTTCCCGAGTTCTGCATCTGCGCACCTTTACCTGCTAGCCAGCCATCAATCTTTTTTTAAATAAATCTTTATTATTCAGATTATTACAGTTGTTCCTCTTTTTTTCCTCCATAGCTCTCCTCCACCTGGTTTCCACCTTACCCCATGCCCTTACCACTCCCCCACTGTCCTCATCCATAGGTGTAAGATTTTTGTCCAATCTCTTCCCGCACCCCCCCACACCCTCTTCCCCCCGAGAATTGTCAGTCCACTCCCTTTCTATGCCCGTGATTCTATTATATTCACCAGTTTATTCTGTTCATCAGATTTTGTATTCACTTGATTTTTAGATTCACTTGTTGATAGATATGTATTTGTTGTTAGTTTGTTGTTCATAATTTTTATCTTTATCTTTTTCTTCTTCTTAGAGAATACCCTTCAGCATTTCATATAATCCTGGTTTGGTGGTGATGAACTCCTTTAACTATTTCTTGTCTGTGAAGCTCTTTATCTGACTTTCAATTCTAAATGATAGCTTTGCTGGGTAGAGTAATCTTGGTTGTAGGTTCTTGCTATTCATCACTTTGTATATTTCTTGCCACTCCCTTCTGGCCTGCATAGTTTCTGTTGAGAAATCAGCTGACAGTCGTATGGGAACTCCCTTGTAGGTAACTACCTGTTTTTCTCTTTCTGCTTTTAAGATTCTCTCTTTGTCTTTTGCCTTTGGCATTCTAATTATGATGTGTCTTGGTGTAGTCCTCTTTAGATTCCTCTTGCTTGGGGTTCTCTGCGCTTCCTGGACTTGTAAGTCTATTTCTTTCACCGGGTAGGGGAAGTTTTCTGTCATTATTTCTTCAAATAGGTTTTCAATATCTTGCTCTCTCTCTTCTTCTGGCACCCCATAATCCGGATGTTGGTACGCTTGAAGTTGTCCCAGAGGCACCTTACACTTTCTTCATATTTTTGCTTTTGAATTCTTTTTGCTTTTCTGGTTGGGTGTTTTTTGCTTCTTCATATTTCAAATCTTTGACTTTATTCTTGGGATCCTCTTGTCTGCTCTTGAATCTCTATATTATTCTTTATTTCATTCAGTGTATGCTTCATTTCTGATTGGTCCTTTTTAATATCCTTGAGGGTCTCACTAAATTTCTCAGAGGTTTCTAGAAGATTCTTGAGTAACCTTATAACCGTGGTTTTGAACTCTATATCCATATTTTGCTTTCATCCATTTCTTTCATTTGTGACTTGTTTCTTTGTCTCCGCATTTTGGCTGCTTCCCTGTGTTTGTTTCTATGTACTGGGTATCTGCTAAGTCTCCTTGATAGAGTGGCCTTGTGTGTTTGGTGACTTATAGGGCCCAGTGGCCCAGCCTCCCCAGTCACCTGAGGTGGACGCTCTTGGTGCACCCATTTGTGGGCTATTTGCACAGTCTTGTTGTAGTTAATCCTTTATTGCTGTTGGTATAACTGGGAGGAATTGGCCTCCAGGCCAGGTGGCTGTGATGACCAACTGTATCTACACTGGAAGATCTGTTGTGCAGGAGACACCCTTATTGGGCAAGACTTGCTTCAGTAGGGCTTTGGTGCTCACTGAGTCTGCCCCTTGAGTGTGTCTCTTATGGATGTGAAAGGTTGTAATCCTGTATGGTTTCACTCTGACCACTGGGTACACTGGCTCTTGGATCTCCAAGCAGATGCAAGGTCAGCCACTGTCTGTGGCCGCCCAGCAGGAGCTACAGAAAGATCTGCAGATTCGTCCTCTTTGTATGGTGTTTGTAAGTGCCCAGACAAGGCCCAGCTGTGAAGCAAGGCCACTGCTGCTGCCAGGCAGTGGGCCTTCTTTTGGAAGCTCTGGGGCTCTCTGACCCAGCTGCAGTTTGACAGGTTTTAGGCAAAAGGACAGGCCATTCATATGCAAAAGCCAATGTGCACAGCTTGGGTGGGGTTGTAAATTGCATGGGGCGGGGTCTCTGGGAATCACCAGGGAGGAGGAAACAGCAGTGGCTGTCAGTCATCCCTGAACTGGAGAAGTCCCCAGTTCTTTGAGTCTCATGCCCCTGCGCAGGAACAATGATCGCTGTGAGCACCTCTAAGAGAAAGCCGCCCTCGCATTCCTGTCCCAATGCCAGACAGTGCAGTTTCTCCCCATATGTGCCTGGGTCCCCCAGAGTCTTGCCTGAAACTGGAGTTCAGAGCAAGATGGAGCTTGTATCTCCCTCCCGATTAAAAAAGCAGCACATTCAGGTGCCAACACTTTCCGCGCCTCTGTACCTCTTACCAGTCTCAATGCACTTTCTTCACCTCTCTAGTTGTGGAACTTCTACTCAGCCAGCTTCCCCATGGTTCTGGGTGGTAGTTGTTTTGCCATTTAGTTGTGGTTTTGATGTGGTTGTGAGAGGCAGCAAGTATAGGTGATTACCTATGCCGCCATCTTGGTTCTCCAGCCATCAATCTTAATAACTAAAATGTCTGTTTCTGAAAGGGCTTTAGGTGGGGGAGGTGCTGATAGCTTTCATGGAATATGTGGGTGTGTTTTCCTAGCATAGAGCTACTCCTCTGTGAGTGGCCCAAGATATTACTCTGTCCTTGGCTAGACAGAGATCCTTGTTTGGAGACCAATGGGGTTGGCTGGGAACTTGGAGTTTTTATCAGTATGGTTCCCAGAATAGTGGGATAGCTTGGCCTCTTCCTTTGTTTCCTCTGAAAAGCACAAAATGCAGGGTGTGGCATGAAGGTCTGCTATGGGTGGGACAGGCTATATCACCTGTCCTGAGGCTCCTGGGAGGGGCTAACTTCTCTTAGGAAAAATAGCCATTTCTGTTTAGACACATACTAGTATGAATGACTAAATGCAGGATTCCTGACTACTGCTTTTCCACTACTCCCCAGCCTCTCCTCAGACACCTCAAGTCCATGCCTCCCTCACTTTACAAAAGCCTTGGGTGAGTAGTTGCAAATGAAAACTCCTGTACTCTGGGTTTAGAGAAAAAAAACCCACAGAAGACACACAAAAAAGCTAAACTGCAATTTTCTCTCTGATGTGCTCTGGTCTTCTAGCTCCAAACTATACATTATCTAGCAGACCTACCACCTATCAGGGCTATCAGACCTTTCACAGTAGGATGGTATGTAGACTGAGGGTTGTGGCTCTGGTGCTCAAGGCTGTGAAGCCCAGACTGGGTTCTTGGCCTCTATCTACTGAGAGGACAGACTCTCCCATAGCCGGGAATTCCCTCCTCCCTCTCAGCCCACCGGCCAGCTGCCCCCGGGAGCTGGATCCACTCCTCTCTCCACCTCACCCTTGCTACCAGTCTCCAGGTGTTTTCTGTCCTTCCTACGTATACACCTCCACCTCAGCTGCACCTCAGTTGATAACTCCAGGTGAATACTCTCCAATTTAGTTGTATTTCCAGTCTGGCCCTGGGAAGAGGTGCATGACAGGGCTGCCTAATTGGCCACCATTTTCTATCTCACCCATCCCTTCACTTTCATTCTGTGTGAGTCTTTTGTTCTGAGGTGAGTTTCTTGTAGACAGTATATATATAGGTCATGTTTTCTTATACATTCAGCTACTCTATGACACCTCAGTCCTTTTGATTGAAGCATTTAAGCCATTTAAATTTAAGGTTATCATTGATAGGTACTAATGTATTGTCATTCTTATTCTTTATGCCTGTGTGCTTCCTTTTCTCTCTATTTCTTCTTACAACAGTCCCTTTAGCATTTCTTGCAGTGCTGGTTTGGTGATAATAAATTCTTTATGCCCTAGCCGGTTTGGCTCAGTGAGTAGAGCATCAGCCTGTGGACTGAAGAGTCCTGGGTTCAATTCCGGCCAAGGGCACATGCCTGGATTGCGGGCTCGATCCCCAGTGTGGGGTGTGCAGGAGGCAGCCAATCAATGATTCTTTCTCATCATTGATGTTTCTATCTATCTCTCCCTCTCCCTTCCTCTCTGAAATCAATAAAAATATATAAAAAATAAATAAATAAATTCTTTACCCTTTTATTATCTATGAAGCTCTTTATTTCACATATTTTGAATGATATAGACTTGCTGGATAGAGTAGTCTTGGGTTCTGTCCCTTGGTTTTCATTACTTTGTATGCTTCATGCCACTGCCTTCTGGCCTAAAGTGTAAGAAATCATTTGATAGTCTAATGGGAGTTCCCTTGTAGGTAACTTTCTGCCTCTCTCTTGCAGCCTTTAAGATTCTTTCTTTGTATTTAGTGTTTGCCATTTTAATTATTATGTGCCTACGTATGGCTCTTTTGAAGTTCATCTTGGCTGATACTCTGTGTTTCCTGAACATGAGTGACTTTTTTCTTCACGAGATTAGGGAAATTTTCTGCCATTACTTTTCAAAACATGTTCCCTATTCCTTGTTTGGATTCTTCTCTTTCTGGGACCCCTATGATGCAAATATTGTTACATTTCATGTTGTCCCAAATCTCCCTTAAACTCTCATAATTCCTTTTATTATTTTTTAATTATTTTTAATTTTACATAATAATTCTTTATTGTTGAAAGTATTACATATGTCCAGTTTTTCCAACATTGACCCCTTCCACCCTGCCCTGGTCCCCCACCCCAGGCCTTCACCACCTTATTGTCTGTGTTCATGGGTTATGCATATATGAATACAAGGTCTATAGTTGATTACCTCTCACCCAACCACCCTATGCTGCCTTCACTCTGAGATTCCACACTCTGTTCCATGCTTCCATGTCTCTGGATCCACTTCATCAGTGTATTTTGTTACTTAGATTTCACATATAAGTGCAACCATGTGATACTTGTCTTTCTCTGACTGACTTATTTCACTTACTATGATGCTCTCCAGGTCCCTCCATGCTGTCTCAAAGGGTAAGAGATTCTTCTTTTTTACTGCTGCACAGTATTCCATGGAATAAATGTACCACCGCTTTTTTATCCAGTTATTACTGATGGGCACTTGGGCTGTTTCCAGATCTTAGCTATTATAAATTGTGCTGCTATGAACATAGGAGTGCATACCTTCTTTATGATTGGTGTTTCAGTTTTCTTAACATATATTCCTAGAAGTGGGATCACTGGGTCAAATGGCAGTTCCATTTATAATTTTTTGAGGAAACTCCATACTGTTTTCCACACTGGCTTAACCAGTCTGCATCCCCACCAGCAGTGTACTAGGGTTCCCCTTTCTCCACATCCTTTCTACCACTTGTCATTTATTGATTTCTTGATGGTAGTCATTCTGACTGTTGTGAGGTGAAAACTGATTGTCATTTAAATTTATATCTGTTGGATGATTACTTACTTTGAGCATGTTTTCATATGTCTCTTGGCCATCTGTATGTCCTCTTTGGAGAAGTATCTATTTAGATCATTTGCCCATTTTTTTTAATTGGATTGTTTTCTTCCTTTTGGTAAACTGTATGAGTTCCTTATATATTTTGGATATTAATTCTTTATTAGATGTATCATTGCCAAACATATTCTCCCATACAGTGGGCTCCATTTTCATTTTCATGATGGTTGCTTTTGCTGTGCAGAAGCTTTTTATTTTGATGTAGGCCCATTCATTTATTTTCTCCTTAATTTTGCTCTAGGAGATGTATCCATAAACATATTGCTAAGAAAGATGTCTGAGATTTTGCAACCTATGGTTTCTTTTAGGGATTTTTATGGTTTCATGCCTTACATTTAAGTCTTTTATCCATTTTGAGTTGACTCTTGTGTCAGGTGTAAGTTGGTGGTCTAGTTTCATTTTTTTGCATGTATTTGTCCAATTTTCCCAACATTATTTATTGAAGAGACTGTCTTGACTCTACTGTATGCTCTTGCCTCCTTTGTCAAATATTAATTGCTTGTAATGGCTTAGGTTGATTTCTGTGGTCTCTGTTCTGTTCCACTGATCTATATGGTATTACTGTTCTTCTGGCAGTACCAGGCTGTTTTGATTATGGTGGCTTTGTAGTATAACTTGAAATCTGGAAATGTGATTCCTCCAACTTTGTTTTTCTTTCTCAAGATTATTGCAACTACTCGGGGTCTTTTTTGATTCCATATAAATTACTGGAGTATTTGTACTACATCTGTGAAATATGCTATTGATATTTTAATAAGCATTGCATTAAATATGTACATTGCCTTAGGTAGTATGGACATTTTACTAATGTTTATTCTACCAATGCATGAACACGTTATATTCTTCCATTTGTTTATATCTTCTATCTCTTTTGTCAACATCCTGTAGTTTTCCAAATACAGGTCTTTTAGCTCCTTGGTTAAGTTTATTCCAAAGTATCTTAATTTTGTTGTTATAGTGGTAAATGGGATTGTTTGTTTAATTTCCCTTTCTGAGAATTCATTATTGCTGTATAAAAAAGCCATCGATTTTTGGGGTGTTGATTTTGTATCCTACTACATTGCCAAATTCGTTTATTAAATATAGTACTTTTTCATGGAGTCTTTAGGGTTTTCTATGTACAATATCATGTCATCTGTGTATAATGAGAGTTCCACTTCCTCCTTTCCAATGTGGATAACTTATTTTTTTGTCTTGTCTGATGACTGCAGCTAGGATTTCCAGTACTATCCTGTATAATAAAAGCCTAATATGCTAAGTTAGATTGTTTGACCAGTCGCTATGACCACCAGGGGGCAGACGCTCCAACTGGTAGGTTAGCTTGCTGCTGGGGTCCAGCCCATTGGTACTGGGCAAGACAGGCCGGACTCACCCTGGAGGCCTCCCATGGTCCCTCCCCAGCCCCAATCATGACTGGACAAGACTGGCCAGACACACCCTGGAGATCTCCCGTAGTTCCTCCCTGGCCAGCCACCCAGCCCCGATCAGAACTGGGTGAGACGGGTCGGACACACCCTGGAGCCCTCCTGCAGTCCCTCCCCAGCCCCAATCATGCACCGATGGGGTCCCTCGGCCTGGCATGCACCCTCTTGCAATCCGGGACCACTCGGGGGATGTCAGAGAGCTGGTTTCAGCCCAATCCCCGCAGGCCAGGGTGAGGGACCCCACCGGTGCATGTGCACCAGGCCTCTAGTGTTGAATAAGAGTGGAAAAGCGGACATCCCAGTCTTGTTCTAGTTCTTAGGGGAAATGGTTTTAGTTTTGGCCATTGAGTATGATGTTTGCTATAGGTTTGTCATATATGGCCTTTATCATGTTGAGATATGCTCCCCCTATCCCCATTTTGCTAAGAGTTATAAAAAAAATAGGTGTTGGGTTTTGTTGAATGTTTTTTCTGCGTCTATTGATATGATCATGTGATTTTTGCCTTTCAATTTGTTTATGTGATATAACACATTTATTGATTTGTAAATAATGTATCAGCCTTGAATCCCTGGAATAAATCCCACTTTGGCATGGTGTATGATCTTTTTAATATATTGCTGCATGTGATTTGCTAATCTTTCGTTGAGGGTTTTAGCATCTATGTTCATTGGGAATATTGACCTGTAATTCTCTTTCTTTGTAGTGTCTTTATCTGGTTTTGGAATTAGGATAATGCTGGCCTCATAAAAAGAGGTTGGAAGTGTTCCTTCCTCTTGTAATTTTTTTTAATAGTTTGAGGAGTGTAGGTGTTAGTTCTTCTTTGAATGTTTGGTTAAACTCTCCTATGAAGCCATCCGAACACGGGTTTTATTTGCTGGGAGTTTTTGTATTAATGCTTGTATTTCATCAGTTGTTATTGGCTTAGTCAGGTTTTCTAATTCTTCCTCATTCAGTTTTGGCAGATTGTATTATTCTAGGAATTTGTCCATTTCATCCTCATTGTTCAACTTGTTGGCATATAGTTGTTCATAGTATTTTCTTACAATTCTTTGTATTTCTGTGGTGTCAATGGTTACTTCTCCACTTTCATTTCTGATTTTATTTATTTGAGTCCTCTCCCTTTCTTTCTTATTGAGTCTGGCTAATGGTTGATCAATTTTTTTTACTTTAATTTAATTTTATTGTTTAAGGTATTACAAATAGTAGTACATATGTCTTATTTTTTTCCCTCCACTGACCTCCCTCCAGCCTCCAATGCCCCCCTGCCCCTGCACTTGCCCTCATCCCCCCGCCCCCAGTGTCTTTCGTCTGTTGGTTGTGCTTAGATGCATGCAAACAAATCCTTCAGTTAATCTCTTACCCCCACAACCCTCTCCTACCTTCCTGCTGTAGTTTGACATTCTGTTCGATGCTTCTTTGCCTCTATCTATTTTTGTTCAACAATTTTAAATGTTATTTATTATCCATAAATGAGTGAGATCATGTGGTATTTATCTTTCACTGAATGGCTTATTTCACTTAGCATAATGCTCTTCAGATCCGTTCATGCTGTTGCAAATGGTAAGAATTCCTTCTTTTTTATAGCAGCATAGTATTCCATTGTGTAGATGTACCACCGTTTTCAAATCCATTCATCTACTGATGGGAATTTAGGCTGTTTCCAAATCTTAGCTATTGTAAATTGCGCTGCTATGAACAAAGGGGTGCATATTTACTTTCTGATTGGTGTTTCTGTTTTCTTGGGATATATTCCTAGAAGTGGTATTACTTAGTCAAATGGCAGTTCCATCTTTAATTTTTTGAGGAAATTCCATACTATTTTCTACAGTGGCTGCACCAGTCTGCATTCACACCAGCAGTGAATAAGGGTTCCTTTTTCTCCGAATCCTTTCCACACTTGTCATTTGTTGATTTGTTGATGATAGCCGTTCTGACAGGTGTGAGATGGTACCTCATTGTTGTTTTGATTTGCATCTCTCAGATGATTAGTGACTATGAGCATGTTTTCATATGTCTCCTGGCTTTCTGTGTGTCCTCTTTCAAAAAGTGTCTATTTAGGTCCTTTGCCCATTTTTTGATTGGATTGATTATCTTTCTTTTTCTTAAGTTGTATGAGTTCCTTGTAAATGTTGGAGATTAAACCCTTATCGGAGATAACATTGGTAAATATGTACTCCCATGAAGTGGGCTTTCTTGTTGTTTTCTTGATGTTTGCTGTTTTGTTGTTTGTTTGCTGTGCAGAAGCTTTGTATTTTAATGTAGTCCCATTTGTTTATTTTCTCTTTAGTTTCCATTGCCCTAGGACAGTGGTTGGCAAACCGCAGCTTGCGAGCTACATGCGGCTCTTTGGCCCCTAGAGTGTGGCTTGGCATTAGAACCACTTCTTCAAAATAGACTCACCCAGGCTGAAAACCAACTTCTGCGCATGGGCCACGAAATTTCAATCGCACTGTACGTGCACGCCCGCACATGGTATTTTGTGGAAGAGCCACACTCAAGGGGCCAAAGAGCCGCATGTGGCTCGCGAGCTGCTGTTTGCTGACCACTGCCCTAGGAGCTGTATCAGTAAAGATATTGCTACGACAAATGTCTTCTATTTTGTTGCCTATGGCTTCTTCTAAGATTTTTATGGTTTCCTATCTTACGTTTAAGTCCTTTATCCATTTTGAGTTTATTTTTGTGTATGGTGTAAGTTGGTGGTCTAGTTTCATTTTTTACAAGTATCTGTCCAGTTTTCCCAACACCATTTATTGAAGAGACTGTCTTGTCTCCATTGTATCCTCTTGCCTCCTTTGTCAAATATAAATACTGGTTTGTGTTGATTTCTGGGTTCTCTGTTCTGTTCCACTGGTCCATATGTCTGTTCATGTGCCAGTACCAGGCAGTTTTGAGAACAGTGGCTTTGTAGTATAGCTTGATATCTGGTATTGTGATCCCTCCAACATTGTTCTTTCTCAAGATTGCTGCAGCTATTCAGGGTATTTTTTTAATCCAGATGAATTTTTGCAAGATTTGTTCTAGGTTTTTGAAGTATTCCGTTGGAGTTTTAATGGGGATTGCATTGAATTTATAGATTGCTTTGGGTAGTATGGACATTTTAATGATGTTGATTCTACCAATCCATGAACATGGTATGTTGTTCCATTTGTTCATGTCTTCATCTATCTCTTTTTTTAATGTCCTGAAATTTTCTGAGTACAAGTCCTTTGTCTCCTTGGTTAATATTATTCCTAGGTATCTTAATTTTTGGGGTGCAATGGTAAATGGGATTGCTTTTTTTTTAATTTCTTTATTGATTAAGGTATCACATATTTGTCCACACCCCTGTTGTCCTTAACCGCTGGTTAGGCTCATATGCCTGCACTCAAGTCCTTTGCTTGATCCCCCCCTTTACCCCCACCCTATCCTACCCTCCCCCTGAGGCCCGACAGTCTGATCCATGCCTCCTTGTTTCTGGGTCTGTTCTTGTTCATCAGTCTATGTTGTTCATTATTTCCCCTAGATGAGTGAGATCATGTGCTATTAGAAATACACTTATAAGAACCGAAAATGAGACAAGCAATAATGGTTATGGTGACAGGCAAATGAATCAGTGTGTAGTGAGTTTCTTTCTGGGCCAACTGTTCTTTTGAGACCCAATTTCAATGTCCACCAGTTCCTTATGTGTACATGTCAGCACTGACATTTCAGTTCTGGATGGTGGACAAATGGTGGTAATGCAGGTCCGACTCTGTCCGGTTTGGTCCTGGGCAATCTTCAGTGATGCACAGCTGCTAACTGCTAGTATGGGAAGGCCACATCAGCGTCTTCCGTCTCTGGACTGCTTCTCTTCTGTCTTCATGGCTGGAGTAGTCCTGTCGATTCCTCTCTTGCTGGAATCCACATGGTCTCGGAGTTGTTTTCTGAAAATATATAAACATATTCTCGACCAAAGGTTAATAAAGGAATATTTTATATAAATTTGACTGGGGATCCTTTTTCAATTTTTGCCCAAATGATTTTCCTTTGGCTTGTTTTGTCACCTTGTGTGTTTTTCATGGGTGTCTTGCTTTTAGCCTTACAATTAATTTTCTAAAGTATTAATTTTCTAGATGTAATTTACTTACAGGATATTTTTCCTTACATGATATTCTTCTACTATCCCCTCCTTTTTTGATTTAAATGTTAGGAGGCTTTTGAAAATTTTATAATGTATTCTTGATGGCTTTTAAATTTTAATTTTTTGCACTAGAATATTACTGTTTTAGGTTCATTATATGGTGCACACTTTTATCATGAGATGAAGTACCAATAAAAATTTTAGTTGACTCTTTAGGAACACCTTTTTGTCTGGTACAATTAATTTTTCTAGAATATTCACTTGTTTCAACTAGCCAATTTAAATTTGCCTGAAAACTTGACTACTATTTTACTGTCAAATTTATTACTCTAACAATAATCTTGTTTTACCCTGTAAATATTGGTGGAAGGGATTATTTGCCTTCTTGAGTAGGTCCTGAGCATTCCTGGTGGTAGGCTGGATTTAGATATCGTAAACCCCCTTCCCCACACCATGGGTACAAGGCAACTCAAACAATTCTTGTTGGAGTGAGAGGGCAGCTGCTGTCGGCCAAGTCTCTGTCGGTCACCTGGGTCCTGATCTGAGCTGGGCATGGGAAGCACGAAGCAGCCATGGGGGCAGGAGACCTCCCTCAGAAGGGGCTAAGGTTCAGTCAGGTCCCTGCAATGTTGGGGGGGGTGAGGTTCTGTGCCCCACCTCTGTTGATCCCCAAATTCTCTCCTGATAGCCCCTCTGCGACTGTGCCTGTCTTAGGTTGTTCCTTCCTTGAGGAATCTTACCCGTCTCTGGCTAAACAGCCATCCTCCGGGGCCAAGCAGAGTGACTTGAGGTTCAGTTTTGTCTCCTTGGTAGCCTATGCCTCCGTGGCATCCAGGCCCAGCACCTGCCTTGGGATCCCCTCCCCTGCTGGCGGGGGCCCAGCACTGATTACATATCTTTTGGAACCCGGGTTTCTTCTCCAGGGAGGGCTCAGTTCGCCCTACTGGGTGAGAGACAGATCCATGGCACCAGTCATCACAAGACTTCAACCTCGACATGAACAGAGAGCTCATGCAACAGCTGTGAGCAATTGAATTGTGAGAAGAGGGTCCCTCTTGGCCTAAAGGGTAAGAGGGACCCATATAGAATGCTCAGGTGCCCTCCCAGGAGGCCCTCTAACCAATGAAAAGGGTTAAATCCTTACATGTCCTTTTTAAATTACTTCCAGACATTCAAAGAATTAGTTTGTATGTTTGCTTGGGATAATTATATATTATGCTGTAGTAATTCTAAAGTATCAAGAGATGTGTTAAGTTTGTCACCAAGCACCAAACAGATGACTTTTTTTATTTTATTTATTTTTTATCCCCAAGGGTGAGAGGAACTATTATAAGTACTGGGGGTGATCTAAATCTGGGAATAATTTTTAATGACAGTGTAGGATAATATCATGTAAGGATATTCTTTGTTCTAGTCCATGAGAATTCCCTTTCAGACTGGCTGTCCATTTCTTTTTATATAGACAAGGTCTTAGTTACATTTTCTGCACCTCCACCTGGGGTACGTAGTGATAGTAGTGACACCCTTTCCTTGGTGTCCACACAAGCCAGAAACCTCTCTTTAATTGTACACACAAAGGGGCATTGTTTTGATTTCGTATCATACAAAAGGGAAGCTGGGTGGAGACCCCTATGTATTTATACTTTCTGGCCCCACCCATGGACCTCCTAGATGTCCAGGGTGTTTGGTATTATTGGTAACTACATTAGTCAGAGGATCAGCCCACGTAATGGGTCTTACCCATGAAGGGTCAGGAGCATAAGATCAAAATACTTACCCTCTTTCCCCGGTAAAATTACCGTACATCTGATGATTGCTAGCGTGGCTAGAAAGGCGTTCTCAGGCATTCTTGGGTTTCTGGTTACCTCACAATTTCTTCCCTGCGGTTTGACGTTCTGATTGATGTTTCTCTGTTTCTGGATCTATTTTTCCCCCCATCAGTTTATGTTGTTCATTATATTCCACAAATGAGTGAGATCATGTGATATTTATCTTTCTCTGCCTGGCTTATTTCACTAAGCATAATGTTCTCCATCTCCATCCATATTGTTGCAAATGGTAAGAGCTCCTTCTTTTTTACCGCAGCGTAGTATTCCATTGTGTAGATGTACCACAGTTTTTTAATCCACTCATCTGCTGATGGGCACTTAGGCTGTTTCCAAATCTTAGCTATGGTAAATTGTGCTGCTATGAACATAGGGGTGCATATATCCTTTCTGATTGATGTTTCCAGTTTCTTGGGATATATTCCTAGAAGTGGGATCACTGGGTCAAATGGGAGTTCTATTTTTAGTTTTTTAAGGAAACTCCATACTGTTCTCCACAGTGGCTGCACCAGTCTGCATTCCCACCAGCAGTGCACGAGGGTTCCTTTTTCTCCACATCCTCTCCAGCACTTGTCATTTGTAGACTTGTTGATAATGGCCATTCTGACAGGTGTTAGATGGTACCGCATTGTTGTTTTGATTTGCATCTCTCTAATGATTAGTGATTTAGAGCAGGTTTTCATATGTCTCTTGGCCTTCCTTCTGTCTTCTTTCGAAAAGTGTCTATTAAGATCAGTTGCCCATTTTTTGATTGGGTTGTTTATCTTCTTTTTGTTAAGCTGCATGAGTTCCCTGTACATGTTGGAGATTAAACCCTTATCGTTGATATCATTGGCAAATATGTTCTCCCATGTAGTGGGCTTTCTTGTTGTTTTATTGATGGTTTCCTTTGCTGTGCAAAAGCTTTTTATTTTGATGTAGTCCCATTTGTTTATTTACTCTTTAGCTTCCATTGCCCTAGGAGCAGTATCAGCGAAGAAGTTCTTTTGGCATATGTCAGAGATTTTTTTGCCTGTAGATTCCTCTAGTATTTTTATGGTTTCCTGTCTTATATTTAAGTCCTTGATCCATTTTGAGTTTATTTTTGTGTATGGTGTAAGATGGTGGTCTAGTTTCATTTTTTTTGCATGTATCTGTCCAATTTTCCCAACACCATTTGTTGAAGAGACTGTCTTGACTCCATTGTATGTTCATGCCTCCTTTGTCAAATATTAATTGAGAATAGTGATTTGGATCGATTTCTGGGTTCTCTATTCTATTCCATTGATCTATATGTCTGTTCTTGTGCCAATACCAGGCAGTTTTGAGAACAGTGGCTTTGTAATACAGCTTGAAATCTGGTATGGAGATCCCACCTACTTTGTTCTTCTTTCTCAGGATTGCTGTGGCTATTCGGGGTCTTTTTTTATTCCAGATGAATTTTTGGAAAGTTCGTTCTAGGTCTGTGAAGTATGCCGTTGGTATTTTAATGGGAAGTGCATTGAAATTATAGATTGCTTTGGGTAATATGGACATTTTGATGATGTTGATTCTACCAATCCATGAACATGGTATGTTATTCCATCTGTTTATGTCTTCCTCTATCTCTTTTTTCAGTGTTGTGTAGTTTTCCGCATATAGGTCTTTTACCTCCTTAGTTAAGTTTATTCCTAGGTATCTTAATTTTTTTGGTGCGATGGTAAATGGGATTGCTTTTTTAGTCTCTCTTTCTGCAAGTTCATTATTGGTGTATAGAAATGCCATAGATTTCTTAGCATTTATTTTGTATCCTGCTACTCTGCCAAATTCATTTATTACGTCTAGTAGTTTTTTGATGGAGTCTTTAGGGTTTTCTATGTACAGTATCATGTCATCTGCAAATAAGGACAGTTTTACTTCTTCCTTTCCAATTTGTATGCCTTTTATTTCTTCTTCTTGTCTGATTGCAATGGCTAGTATTTCCAACACTATGTTGAACAGGAGTGGTGAGAGTGGGCATCCCTGTCTTGTTCCTGTTCTTAGGGGAAATGGTTTCAATTTTTGCCCATTGAGTATGATGTTAGCTGTGGGTTTGTCATATATGTCTTTTATTATGTTGAGGTATGATCCTTCTATTCCCAGCTTGCTGAGAGTTTTTATTTAGAAAGGGTGTTGGATTTTGTCAAATGCTTTTTCTGCATCAATTGATATGACTATATGGTTTTTATCTCTCAATTTGTTTATGTGATGTATCACGTTTATTGATTTGCGAATATTGTGCCATCCTTGCATCCCAGGGATAAATCCTACTTGGTCGTGGTGTATGATCTTTTTGATGTATTGCTGGATTCGATTTGCTAGAATTTTGTTGAGGATTTTGGCATCTATGTTCATGAGGGATATTGGCCTGTAATTCTCCTTCATTGTGTTATCTTTACCTGATTTTGGTATTAGGGTGATGCTGGCTTCATAGAAGGAGCTTGGAAGTGTTCCTTCTTCTTGAATTTTCTGGAATAGTCTGAGGAGGATAGGTTTTAGCTCTTCCTTGAATGTTTTATAAAACTCCCCTGTGAAGCCGTCTGGCCCTGGGCTTTTGTTTGCTGGAAGCTTTTTGATGACTGCTTCAATTTCTTCCATAGTTATCAGCCTATTGAGATTTTTAGTCTCTTCCTGAGTAAGTTTTGGAAGGTTGTGTTTTTCTAGGAATGAGTCCATTTCCTCCAGGTTGTCTAGTTTGTTGGAGTAGAGTTGTTCATAGTATTTTTTGACAATCCTTTGTATTTCTGTGGGGTCTGTTGTTATTTCACCTCTTTCATTTCTGATTTTGTTTATTTGGGTCCTCTCTCTTTGTTTCTTGGTGAGCCTGGCTAGAGGTTCATCAATCTTATTTATCCTGTCAAAGAATCAGCTCTTGGTTTTGTTGATCTTGTGTATTGTTTTTTTGGTCTCTATGTCATTTATTTCTGCTCTGATCTTTATTATTTCCTTCTTTCTGCTCACTGTGGGCTTTTCTTGTTGCTCCCTTTATAATTATTTGAGTTGTTGAGATAGATGATCTATTACCATTTTTTCTTGTTTTTTGAGGTAGGCCTGTAGAGCTATACATTTACCTCTCAGGACTGCTTTCATTGTGTCCCATAGGATTTGCAATGTTGTGTTTTTATTGTCATTAGTCTCCAGGATGTTTTTAATTTCATCTTTGATCTCATTGATAACCCAATCATTGTTTAGTAGCATGCTATTCAGTTTCCAAGTGTTTGAGTTTTTTGGAATGTTTTTATTGTAGTTTATTTCTAATATTATGCCATTGTGGTCTGAGAAAATGCTTGATATGATTTCAATCTTTTTGAATTTGGGGAGACTTTGCTTGTTACCCAATACGTGGTCTATTTTTGAGAATGTCCCATGTGCACTTGAGAAGAACATATATTCCATGGCTTTGGGGTGAAATACTCTGAAGATGTCAATTAGGTCCATCTGATCTAGTGTGTCATTTAGAATTGCTGTTTCTTTGCTGATTTTTTGTCCAGAGGATTTATCCATTGATGTCAGTGGTGTATTAAAGTCCCCTACTATGATTGTATTGATGTCGATCTCTCCCTTGATATCTTCCAGCAGATTTTTTATGTATTTAGGCGCTCCTGCATTGGGTGCATATACGTTTATCAGAGTTATATCTTCTTGCTGGATTGCTCCCTTTAGTATTATGTAGTGGCCTTCTTTATCTCTTATTAAAGCCTTTACTTTGAGGTCTATTTTATCTGATATAAGTATTGCAACCCCAGCTTTTTTCTCATTTCCATTTGCCTGAAAAATGTTTTTCCATCCCTTCACTCTCAGTCTGTGTGAGTCTTTTGCTCTAAGGTGGGTCTCTTGTAGACAGCAAATATATGGGTCATGTTTTCTTATCCATTCAGCTACCCTATGTCTTTTGATTGGTGCATTTAATCCATTTACGTTTACTGTTATTATTGATAAGTATCTGTTTGTTGACATATTTTTCCTTAGTTTTTGTGTTTCTTCTTGCCTTTCTGTTTCTTCTTTTTACAGTAGCCCCTTTAGCATTTCTTGCATTGCTGGCTTGGTAGTGATTAACTCTCTTAGCCCTTTTTTGTCTGTGAAGCTTCTGATTCCACCTTCAATTTTGAATGATAGCCTTGCTGGGTATAGTATTCTTGGATTCAGTCCCTTGTTTTGCATCACTTTGTATATTTCATTCCATTCCCTTCTGGCCTGGTGTGTTTCTGTTGAGAAATCAATTGATATTCTGATAGGAGATCCCTTGTAGGTAACTTTCTGTTTCTCTCTGGCAGCCTTTAAGATTCTTGCTTTGTCGTTGGTGTTCGTCAATTTAATTATGATGTGTCTTGGTGTCGGTCTTTTGGGGTTCAACTTGTTTGGGTCTCTGTGTACTTCTTGGACTTGGATAGTTTTTTTCTTGCCAATATCAGGGAAGTTTTCTGTCATTATGTCTTCTAACAGGTTTTCTATTCCTTGCTTCTCTTCCTCTCCTTCTTTTATCCCTATTATTCAAAGGTTGTTTCGTTTTGCGTTGTCCCGAAGCTCCCTTAGGCTCTCCTCTTGCTTTTTAAGTCTTCTTTCCAGTTGCTGCTGTGTTTGTGTGTTTTTTCCTACCTTGTCTTCTAATTCGCTGATGCAGTCCTCAGCCTCTTCTACTCTACTCTTTAAGCCTTCCATTGTGTTCTTTATTTCAGCTATGTCGTTCTTCATCTCCTCTCGGTTTCTTTTCATGTTGGTGACATTTTCATTCAGCTCCTTATAGCTCTCATTGAGTTGTGTGTATTTGTCATCCATCCATTTAAACATCCTTATAACGAATACTCTGAATTCTTTCTCTGTTAAGCTGCTAGCCTCAAGTTCATTTAACTCCCTTTCTGGTGATTCTTCCTGTTCCTTCCTTTGAGAATTTCCTTTCTGTCTTCCCATGTTTTCCTGTAATGTTTTAATTGTAGTTCCAATTGCTTTGCTACCCAGGATCTTTTGGTGATGGTGCTACTGGTATAATCTCTCAGTTCTCCTGGGCTTGGCAATCTAGTGTAGCTCCCTACTTGAGCTACTTGGGTTCTCTTGATGTAGGCCTGGAAGCTTGAGAGGCACAACTATGGTGTCTAAAAGCCAGCAGCTATTGAGTGGGGTGTCCCAGTTTTTGCTGTCTTGCACCCTTAGTTGAAATCGCGCGTGTCCAGTGGGAACTCACAGTGGCACCCAGGAACCGTCTGTTGGGAGAGCTCCCAATGGCTCCCACTAGCACCCTGTGTGTAGATGGGCTCAGGGTGCCTGCCTGTTGTAAATTCCCTTCTGTGAAGGTGTGTTTGCAGGTGCACAGCTCTGACGCACTTTGAGGGATTCTGGCACTGAAGTTAAACAGCTAGGGTGTATGTGGGAAGTTATTCAGGAGAAAGGAGTTCAGAGTTTTTGCTGTGGGGTAGCACGTCCTTGGCTCTACAGAATCACTCCCAGCAGGGGTTCAAAGCAGCTCCCCAGAGAACCCTGTGGATATATGGGCTCAGGGCGCCTTCCCTTGCTGTGGCTGTGAGTTTGCCAGCTCTGGAGTGTGCGCGAACTGGTGGCGCACCCGCCGGCGCACACCTCTGACGCAATTTGAGAGACTCTGGCACTGAAGTTAAACAGCTAGGGTGTATGTGGGAAGTTATTCAGGAGAAAGGAGTTCAGAGTTTTTGCTGTGGGGCAGCGCGTCCTTGGCTGTACAGAATCACTCCCAGCAGGGGCTCACAGCAGCTCCCCAGAGAACACTGTGGATATATGGGTTTGGGGCGCCTTCCCTTGCTGTGGCTGTGAGTTTGCCAGCTCTGGAGTGTGCGCGAACTGGTGGCGCACCCGCCGGCGCACACCTCTGACGCAATTTGAGAGACTCTGGCACTGAAGTTAAACAGCTAGGGTGTATGTGGGAAGGTATTCGGGAGAAAGGAGTTCAGAGTTTTTGCTGTGGGGCAGCAAGTCCTTGGCTGTACAGAATCACACCCAGCAGGGGCTCAGAGCAGCTTTCCAGAGAACCCTGTGGATATATGGGCTCAGGGTGCCTTCCCTTGCTGTGGCCGTGAGTTTGCCAGCCCTTGAGTGTGTGCGAACTGGTGGCGCGCCCGCCGGCGCAAAGCTCTGAAGCCCCCTGGCACTGAAGTTGCACCGCAGGGGTGTCCCTGGGCAGTTATTTAGGAAGAGGCAGTTCAGAGATTCTACTGTAGGGCCGTGCACCCTTGACTGTGCAGAATAACCCCCTCAGGGGCTCTCAGTGGTTCCCAAGCACTGCCTGGGTAGTGGAGTGCCCGGGTGCCTATGGGCTGGGGACGTGGCGAGTCCTGAGTTCCGGCGCTGGGGAGGGGGAGGTTGTACTTACTGCTTTCAGCAGTGCACTTTTGGAGATGGAGGTCTCAGGGTTCGCGCTTCTGCAGCTGGGGTGGCAGGTCTTCTACCAGAGTGGCTGTAGTGACGAGGTTTGCTTCCTAGACCAGACTAGGTGGTGGTAAGGTTAGGATTCTAGTCTCTAGCAGTTCCATTCTTAAAGATGGCAGGGTCTCTGTGCCACTGGTGTCCTCCCTGGAGTGTTTGCAGCGGCCGCGGGGTTTTGCCAACCAAGACTGCCTGAATTGGATGCCCCCTGGAAGAACTGCAGGGTCTAACTGTCCTTATTTCATTCACACACACACCCACACAGGTCCACACACACCTCTGTCACTCCTTCACTCGATCACACGCTCACCCTCCCTACCTACCTGCCGGTCGCCATCTTTTGCACAGAATCGGGATTGCTTTTTAAATTTCTCTTTCTGTGAGTTCATTATTGGTGTATAGAAAAGCCATAGACTTCTGGGTATTAATTTTGTATCTTGCTACATTGTTGAATTCATTTATTAAGCCTAGTAGTTTTCTGGTGGAGTCTTTGGAGTTTTTTATGTACAATATCATGTCATCTGCAAATAAGGACAGTTTTACTTCTTCTTTTCCAATTTGGATGCCTTTTATTTCTTTTTCTTGTCTGATTGCAATGGCTAGTACTTCCAGTACTATGTTGAACAGGAATGGTGAGAGTGGGCATCCCTGTCTTGTTCCTGTTCTTAGGGGAAATGGTTTTAGTTTTTGCCCATTGAGTATGATGTTGGCTGTGGGTTTTTCATATATGGCTTTTATTATGTTGAGGTATGATTCTTCTATTCCCACCTTGCTGAGGGTTTTTATCAAAAAAGGATGTTGGATTTTGTCAAATGCTTTTTATGCATGGATATGATTATATGGTTTTTATCTCTCAGTTTGTTTATGTGGTGTATCACACTTATTAATTGGCAGATGTTGTACCATCCTTGCATCCCCAGAATAAACCCCACTTGGTGATGGTGTATGATCTTTCTAACTTAATGCTGTATTCAATTTGCTAGAATTTTGTTGAGCATTTTGGCGTCTATGTTCATAAGGGATATTGGCCTGTAATTCTCTTTCTTTATATTGTCTTTATCTGGTTTTGGGATTAGGGTAATGCTGGCTTCATAGAAAGAGCTTGGAAGTGCTCTTTCCTCTTGAATTTTTTTATTAGTTTGAGGAATATAGGTTTTATTTTTTTCTTTGAATGTTTGATAAAACTTTACTGTAAAGCTGTCTGGTCCAGGGATTTTGTTTGTTAGAAGTTTTTTTATTACTGCTTCAAGTTCCTCCATAGTTATTGGCCTATTCAGATTTTTTTATTCCTCCTGGTTGAGTTTTGGGAGGTTGTATTTTTTTAGGAATATGTCCATTTCTTCCAGGTTGACCATTTTGTTGGAGTAGAGTTGCTCATAGTATTTTATTTTTTTTTACAATTCTTGTTATTTCTGTGGGGTCTGTTATTATTTCACTTCTTTCACTTCTGATTTTGTTTATTTGGGTCCTCTCTCTTTGCTTCTTGGTGAGCCTAGCTAGAGGTTCATCAATCTTTTTATCCTTTCAAAGAACCAGCTCTTGGTTTCATTGATCTTTTGTATTTTATTATTATTATTATTATTATTATTATTATTTTGCTCTCTATGTCATTTATTTCCACTCTGATCTTTATTATTTCCTTCCTTCTGATCACACTGAGGTTTTGTTGTTGCTCTCTTTTAATTCTTCAAGTTGCAGAGCTAGATGGTTTATTACCAGTTTTTCTTGTTTTTTTTGAGGTAGGCCTGTAGTGCTATGATCTTCCCTCTCAAGACTGCTTTTACTATGTCCCAAAGATTTTAGATTTTTGTGTTTTCATTGTCATTTGTTTCCAGCATGTGTTTTATTTTATTTTTTTTAATCTCTTTGATAACCCACTCATTGTTTAATAGTGTGCTATTCTGCCTCCAAGTGTTTGAATTTTTGTGATTGTTTTTACTGTAGTTAATTTCTAATTTTATGCCATTGTGATCTGAGAAGATGCTTGATATGATTGAAGTCCTCTTGAATTTGGATAGACTTTGCCTGTGTCCCAATATGTGGTCTATCTTTGAAAATGTCCCATGTGTGCTTGAGAAGAATGTATATTCTGTAGTTTGGGGGTGGAATGTTCTAAAGATGTCAATTAAGTCCATCTGATCTAGTGAGTCATTTAGGATTGATGTTTCTTTGCTAGTTTATTGTCTAGAGGATTTATCCAGTAATGTTAATGGGGTACTAAAGTCTCCTACTATGATTGTATTGCTGTCAATCTCTCCCCTGATATCTTCCAGAAGTTTTTTTTATGTATTTGCGTGCTTCTGCATTGGGTGCATAAATGTTTACCAGAGTTATATGCTCTTGTTGTATTGATCCCTTTATAATTATGAAATGGCCTTTATTGTCTCTTGTTATGGTCTTCACTTTGCGGTCTATTTGGTCAGATATCAGTATTGCTACTACAACTTTTTTTTTTCATTTCCATTTGCCTGATAGATATTTTTCCATCTCTTCACTTTCATCTGTGTGAGTCCCTCGTTCTGAGGTGGTTCTCCTGTAGACAGCATATATATGGGTCATGTTTTTTTTATCCATTCACTCACTCGATGTCTTTTGACTGGAACATTTAATCCATTTACGTTTAATGTTATTATTGATAGGTACTTGTTTGTAGCCATTTCTGTACTCTATGCCTGCATTCCTTCCTCGCCATCTATTTCTTATTTTTACAGCATTCCCTTTAGCATTTCTTGCATTGCTGGCTTGGTACTGATAAATTCCCTTAGCCTTTTTTTTTTTTTTTTTTTGTCTGATTTCCCCTTCAATTTTGATTGATAGTCTTGCTGGATAGAGTATTCTTGGATTCAGTCCTTTGTTTTGCATCACTTTGTATACCTCCTTCCATTCCCTCCTAGCTTGATGTGTTTCTGTTTAGAAATCATTTAATAATCTGATGGGGGATCCTTTGTAGGTAACTCTCTGTCCCTTTCTTACAGCCTTCAGATTTTTCTTTGTCGTTAACATTTGCCATTGTAATTATGACATGTCTTGGTGTGGGTCTTTTGGGATTCATCTTGCTTGGGACTCTCTGTACTTGTGTAACTTTTTTCTTCCCCATCTCTGGGAAGTTTTCTGTCATTATTTCTTCAAATAGATTTTCTAATCCTTGCTGCTCTTCTTGTCATTCTGGCAACCATATCATACATATGTTACTTCATTTTGTGTTGTCCCAAAGTTCCCTTAGGCTCTCCTCCTGCTTTTTAATTTTTGTCTCCAGTTGCTGTTCAGATTGAGCTTGTTTTTCTACCTTATCTTCTAACTCACTAATTTGTTCCTCTGCTTCATCTAGTCTACAGTTGAAACCTTCCATGTTGTTTTTGATTGTAGCTATATCACTTTTCATTTCCTCCTGATTTTTGCATAGGTTGTTGATTTTCTCGTCCATCCGGTATATCAACTATATGACCATTACTCTGAATTCTTTTTCTGTCATGTTGAATGCTTCCATTTCACTTATTTCCTTTCTTGGCAATTCCTCATTTTCTTTCCTTTGGGGATTTTGTCGTTGCCCCCCCCCCCCCCCGCATTCTGACTATCACCAGAAGGTTCAAACGTCGAGTTGTGTGGGCTTGGCCATGTGCAGTGGGAGCTTCACACCACCCGAGTATCACTGAAGAGCTCCGACACCAAGACGTGTAGCTGCCATAGGTTCGTGGGAGCCACACTTGCCCAGGATCAGAGTCACTGGGACTCAGTGTGGCCTCGTGCACGCACCTAGAATCAGGGACCCCACCTGCGCCAAGCGGCAAAAGAGTCCCCGTTGGCATGTGCTGAATATCCGAGTCCCTTAGCACATGCCAGGAGTCAGAGTCCCCCTGTGCCTGCACCAAGCATCGAGTATAAGAGTCTCTGTTGCTTGGTACAGCCTCGTGCCAAGAATCAGGGTCCCTGTGTGTGCATGCACCAAGAATTGGAGTCACTGGCTCTTATTGTGAATGCACTGGGAATCAGGGATCCCAGGCGCACACAATGAGAAACAGAGTTAAGTCACTGGTGCTCAGTACTGCCTCTTGCGCAAAGAATCAGGATCCCGGGTCTGGTTGGGGGACCGGGTTGCACAGTCACACTGTGTCCACAGGAGGTCCACTCCTGCACTGCGGAAAACAGACTTCCGTGTGTGCTTACCCAGAACCTAAGTCAGATGGCACTGCCACCCTGCGTGGGCGTGGGGTTTGGGCACCTAATTACATTTTAGGGAACAGATTCCCAGTGTCTGAGCACATCCAGGTTCAAATTCCTGTAGCGGTGCTGTGGCCCTTTGTGAGGGGTGGGTCTAGCAGTTCCTATGGACCTGCCGCAAGCCTGCGGGGAGAGGGATGGGCACTGTGACTCACAGAAATCTGTGGCCAGGATGTTTGGATTCTTGGTGTCTGTGGGTCTGCAGCTGTGGTCGCAGGTCTCTGTCCCCAGTGGCTGCAGGGTCCCGGTTTCCGTCTGAGACCAGACTGGGTAGTGCTGAGGCCAGGATTCTAGTCTCAAGCAGCCCTGTTTTTCAATATGGTGTGGTCTCTGTGCCCACGCTGGCCACCCCCGGAGTGTCCGTGGTGGCAGTGAGGCTCTGTCGTCTAAGACTGCCTGGTTTGGCAGTCCCTTGGAAGACCTGCAGGATATAACTGTCCCTAGCTCATACACACACACACCAAGCACGTCCACACACTCCTCTATCACTCCCTCACTCTCTCACAATCTCTCCCTCCCTACCTTCCTGCCAGTCACCATCTTCTAGTCTCATCAATCTTCTTTATCCTTTCAAAGAACCAACTCTTGATTTTACCAATTTTTTTTTTAGTCTCTATGTCAATTATTTCTGCTCTAATCTTTATTATCTCCTTCCGTGTACTTTGGGTTTTCTTTTTCTTTTATTTAAGTACTTTTTTCTTTTTATTTATTTTTTCTTTATTTATTAAGGTATTACATAAGTGTCCTTATCCCCCCATTGCCCCCCTCACCCCCATACACATGCCCTCAACCTCTTGTTGTCTGTGTCCATTGGTTAGGCTCACATTCATGCATACAAGTCCTTTGGTTGGTCCCTTAACTCTGCCCCTCCCCCACCTTCCTTCTAAGGTTGGATGGTCTGTTTGATGCTTCTATATCTCTGGATCTATTTTTGTACATCAGTTTATGTTGTTCATTATATTCCATAAATGAGTGAGATCATGTGATATTTATCTTTCTCTGGCTGGCTTATTTCGCCTAGCATAATGCTCTCCAGGTCCATCCTTGCTGTTGCAAATGGTAAGAGTTCCTTCTTTTTTACAGCAGTGTACTATTCCATTGTGTAGATGAACCAGTTTTTTTTAATCCATTTATCTGCTGAAGGGCACTTAGGCAGTTTCCAAGTCTTAGCTATTGAAAATTGCGCTGCTATGAACATAGGGGTGCGTATATCCTTTCTGATTGGTGTTTCTGATTTCTTTGGATATATTCCTAGAAGTGGAATCACTGGGTCAAATGGGAATTCCATTTTAAAATTTTATTCAGGAAACTCCATACTGTTTCCCAGAATGGCTGCAACAGTCTGCATTACCACCAGGAATACATGACGGTTTCTTTTGCTCCACATCCTCACTAGCACATGACATTGGTTGATTTGTTGATGATAGCCATTCTGACAGGTGTGAGATGGTACCTCATTGTCATTTTGATTTGCTTCTCTCAGATTATTAGTGACTTTAAGAATGTTTTCATATGTCACTTGGCCTTCTGTATGTCTTCTTTCAAACAGTGTCTATTTAGGTCCTTTGCCCATTTTTTATTGGATTGTTAATCTACTTTTTGTTAAGTTGTATGAGTTTCTTATAAATTTTGGAGATTAAACGCTTATCAGATATAACATTGGCAAATATGTTAGGAGAGCAGTGGGCTCTCATATTGTTTTGTTGATGGTTTCATTGGTTGTGCAGAAGCTTTTTATTTTGATGTAATCTCATTTGGTTTTTTTCTCCTTAGTTTCCATTGTCTTAGGAGATGTATCAGTAAAGACTGCTATCACTTATGTCTGACATTTTGCTGCCAATGAAGTGTTCTAATATTTTTATGGTTTCCCGTTTTACATTTAAGTCCCTTACCCATTATGTGTCTATTTATGTGTGTGGTGTAAGTTAGTGGCCTAGTTTCATTTTTTTTGCATGTCTCTTCCAATTTTCCCAACACCATTTATTAAAGAGACTGTCTTGACACCATTGTATGCTCTTGCCTCCTTTGTCAAATATTAATTGAGCATAATGGATTGGGTCGATTTCTGGGTTCTCTGCTCTGTTCCAGTGGTCTATATGTCTGTTCTTGTTCCAGTACCAGGCAGTTTTGAGAACAGTGGCTTTGTAATGTAGCTTGATATCTTGTATTGTGATCTCTCCAACTTTTTTCTTCTTTCTCAGGATTGCTGGGACTTTTCAGGGTCTTTTTTTATTCCAGATGAATTTTTAGAGAGTTTGTTCTAGGTCTGTGAAATATGCCATTTGATTTTAATGGGGATTCCTTTGAATCTGTGGATTATTTTGGGTAGTATTGACATTTTAATGATGTTGATTCTACCAATCCATGAACATGGTATGTTCTTCCACTTGTTTATGTCTTCCTCTATCTCTTTTTTCAATGTCCTGTAGCTTTCTGAGTACAAGTCTTTTAGCTCCTAGGTTAAGTTTATTTCTAGGTATCTTAATTTTTTTGTTGCAGTGGTAAATGGGATTGCTTTTTTAGTTTTTCTTTCTGTGAGTTCAGTATTGGTGTATAAAAAAGCCATAGATTTCTGGGTGTTAATTTTGTATCCTCGTACATTGCAAAATTAATTTATTAAATATAGTAGTTTTTGATGGAATATTATGGGTTTCTATGTACAATGTCCTGTCTTCTGTGAATAATGACAGTTTTACTTCTTGTTTCCCACTTTGGAGCCTTTTATTTCTTCTTCTTGTCTGATCACTATGGCTAGCACTTCCAGTACTATGTTGAACTGGATTGGTGAGAGTGGGCATCCCTGTCTTGTTCCTGTTCTTAAGGGAAATGGTTTTAGTTTTGGCCATTGAGTATGATGTTCACTCTAGGTTTGTTTTATATGGCCTTTATCTTGTTGAGATATGATCCCTCTGTCCCCTCTTTGCTACAAGTTTTTGTAAAAAATGGGTGTTGGATTTTGTTGGATGCTTTTTCTGCATCTATTGATATGATCATGTGATTTTTACCTTTCAATTTGTTTATGTGATATAACACGTTTATTGATTCACAAATATTGTACCAGCCTTCGATCCCTGAAATAAATCCCACTTGATCATGATGGATGATCTTTTTAATATATTCCTGGATGTGATTTGCTAATCTTTTGTTGAGGATTTTAGCATCTTTGTTCATTGGGGATATTGACCTATAATTCTCTTTCTTTGTAGTGTCTTTATCTGGTTTTGGAATTAGGATCATGCTGGCCTCATAAAAAGAGGTTGGAAGTGTTCCTTCCCCTTGTATTTTTTTCAATAGTTTGAGGAGTGTAGGTGTTAGTTCTTCTTTGAATGTTAGGTTAAACTCTCCTATGAAGCTGTCTGGATATGACTTTTTTCACTAAAAGTTTTTTTTTTAATTAATGCTTGTATTTCATCAGTTATTGTTGGCTTAGTCAGTTTTTCTAATTCTTCCTCATTCAGTTTTGGCAGATTGTATTATGCTAGGAATTTGTCCATTTCATCCTCATTGTGCAATTTGTTGGCATATAGTTGTTCATAGTATTTTCTTATAATTCTTTGTATTTCTGTGGTGTCAGTGGTTACTTCTCCACTTTCACTTCGGATTTCATTTATTTGAGTCCTCTCTCTTTTTTTCTTGGTGAGTCTGGCTAGTGGTTCATCAATCGTTTTTCTCCTTTCAAAGAACCAGCTCTTGGTTTCACCAATTTGTTTTTTAGTCTCGATGTCATTTATTTTTGCTCTAATCTTTATTAGCTCCTTCTTTGTATCTCTTTCTAGGTCTTTAAGTTGTAGGGTTAAATAGTTTATTGTTGATTTTTCTTGTTCTTTTTGTTTTTGTTCTTGTTTTTGTTATTGTTTTTTGTGGGTTTTTTGTTTTGTTTTGTTTTGTTTTTTAGGTAGGCCTGTTGTGCTATGAACGACCTTCTCAGGACTTCTTTTGCTGTGTCCCAGAGATTTTAGCATTGTTATGTGTTCACTTTAATTTTTTTCTAGTATTTTTTTTTGTTCTCCTTGGTAAGCCATTCACAGTTTAATGGCATGGTATTTAGTCTTCGGGTGTTTGAATGTTTTGGGGTTTTTATTGTACTTGATTTCTAATTTCATTCCACTGGGATCTGAGATATTTGATATGATTTCAGATTTCTTGAACTTGTGAAGACTTCTTTTGTGTCCTAATATGTGGTCTACATTTGTGAATGATCAATATGCACTTGAGAAGAATGTATATTCTGTAGCTTTGGGGTGAAATATGCTATAAATGTCAACTAACTCTATCTGATCCAGAGGGGGAAACCTCGCCATATTGCAAGGGAAGGAGGATTTTACCAGATGCCTGACGTTCCACAACAAATGCAAACACTGAACAGCTGTGAGCACCAGAGTATGGGTCCCCAATCGGCGCAAACATGCGGATTCAAAGGAACTCTTCACTGCACCAAGGAAAGGTCAGATTTTGCCTGGGATAAGGAGAGAGCGAACTACATAACCAGACATCAGAAGAGAGACCATGGGGAGACAAAGAAACAACCCCCAGAGGAAAGAAAAGCAGGCATCACCAGAAAAGGAAGTAAATGAATTAGAGGCAAGCAACCTATCAGAGAAAGAATTCAGAGAAATGGTCATAAGGTGGCTGAAAAGAATGGAAGACAACTTTGACAATATGAATAAGAACCAAGAGGAAATGAAGAAGAACCAAGAAGAAATGAAAAATGACATCACTGCTGTAAATAACTCAATAGAAAGCATCAAGAGTACACTAGAAGAAGCAGACGACCACATAAGTGAGCTAGAAGACAAGACGGAAAAAAATACCCAAGTAGAACAGCTTCTAGAAAAGAAAATTAGAAAGCAGGAGGAGAGCCTAAGGGAACTTCGGGACAACATGAAACAAAACAACATCCGAATAATATGGGGTTCCAGAAGGAAAGGAGAGTGAGCAAGGAAGAGAAAACCTGTTTGAAGAAATAATAACAGAAAACTTCCCTGATATAGGGAAGAAAAATCCCACACAAATCCAAGAAGCTAACAGAATCCCAAGCAGAATGAACCCCAAAAGACCGATGCCAAGGCACATTATAATTAAATTGGCAAACACCAATGACAAAGTAAGAATCTTAAAAGCGGCCAGAGAGAGACAGAAAGTTACATACAAAGGAACCCCCATCAGACTAGCGACTGATTTCTCAACAGAAACTCATCAGGCCAGAAGGGAATGGGATGAAATATACAAAGTCATGAAAAGGAAGGGTCTCAATCCAAGAATACTGTACCCAGCAAAGCTATCAATCAAAATTGAAGGTGAAATCAGGAGCTTCACAGACAAAAAAGGACTAAAGGAGTTTATCACCACCAAACCAACAATGCAAGAAATGCTAAACGGTCTGCTGTAAAAAAAAAAAAAAAAAAAAAAAAAGAAATAGGAAGCAAAGAAGGAACACGGGTATAGAATAAAAATGGTGACAAATAAGTACCTATCAATAATAACTTTAAATGTAAATGGATTCAATGCCCCAATCAAAAGACACAGGGTAACGGATTGGATAAGAAAATAAAACCCATATATCTGCTGTCTACAGGAAACCCACCTCAGAAAAAAAGACGCATACAGACTGAGAGTGAAGGGATGGAAAAAGGTTTCCCAGGCGAATGGAAATGAAAAAAAAAAGCTAGGATAGCAATACTTATATCTGACAAAATAGATCTCAAAGTGAAGGACATAACAAGAGATAACGAAGGCCACTTCATAATAATAAAGGGATCAATCCAACAAGAAGAAATAACTCTGGTAAACATATATGCACCCAATACAGGAGCACCGAAATACATAAAAAACTCCTGGAAGATATCAAGGGAGAGATTGACAGCAATACAATCATAGTAGGAGACTTTAATACCCCACTATCACCATTGGACAAATCCTCTAAACAAAAAATCAGCAAAGAAACATCAATCCTAAATGACTTACTAGACCAGATGGAATTAATCGACATCTTCAGAACATTTCACCCCAAAGCCACAGAATATACATTCTTCTCAAGTGCACATGGGTCATTATCAAAGACAGACCATATGTTAGGACATAGGCAAAGTCTCTTCAAATTCAAGAAGATAGAAATCATATCATGTATCTTCTCAGATCACAGTGGCATAAAACTGGAAATCAACTACAATAAAAAGAATCTAAAGAAATGAAACACATGGAGATTAAACAGCATGCTAGTAAACAATGACTGGGTTACCAGAGACATCAAGGAAGAAATAAAAAACATCATGGCAACAAATGACAATAAAAACACAACAATCCAAAATCTATGGGACACAGCGAAAGCAGTCCTGAGAGGGAAGTTCATAGCTCTACAAGCCTACTGGAAAAAAAAAAAACAAGAAACAATGGTAATAAATTATGTAATCCAACAACTCAAAGAGTTGCAACTCAAAGAGAGAGAGCAACAAGAAAAGCCCAGTGTAAGCAGAAGGAATGAAATAATAAAGATCAGAGCGGAGATAAACGACATAGAGACCAAAGAAACAATACAAAAGATCAACAAAACCAAGAGCTGGTTCTTTGAAAGGATAAACAAAACTGATGAACCTCTAGCCAGGCTCACCAAGAAGCAAAGAGAGAGGAACCAAATAAACAAAATCAGAAATGAAAGGTGAAATAACAACAGACCCCGCCGAAATACAAAGGATTGTTTCAAAATACTACGAACAACTCTATTCCAACAAACTGGACAACCTGGAGGAAATGGACATATTCCTAGAAAAATATAACCTTCCAAAACTCAATCAGGACGAATCTAAACAGCTCAACAGCCCAGTAACTTTGGAAGAAATTGAAGCAGTCATCAAAAAGCTTCTGGCAAACAAAAGCCCGGGGCCTGACGGCTTCACAGGAGAGTTTTCCAAACATTCAAGGAAGAACTAAAACCTATCCTCCTCAGACTATTCCAAAAAATTCAAGAGGAAGGAATACTTCCAAACTCCTTCCATGAAGCCAGCATCACCCTAATACCAAAACCAGATAAAGACAACACAATGAAAAGGAATTACAGTGAACATAGATGCCAAAATCCTCAACAAAATCCTAGCAAATTGGCTCCAGCAGTACACCAGAAAGATCATACACCATGACCAAGTAGGATTTATCCCAGAGATGCAAGGATGGTACAATATCCACAAATCAATAAACGTGATACATCACATAAACAAATTGAGAGATAAAAATCACATATTCATATCAATTGATGCAGAAAAAGCATTTGACAAAATCCAACACCCTTTCTTGATAAAAACTCTCAACAAGGTGGGAATAGAAGGATCATACTTCAACATAATAAAAGCTATATATGATAAACCCACAGCAAACATCATACTCAATGGGCAAAAACTGAAACCATTTCCCCTAAGAACAGGAACAAGACAGGGATGCCCACTCTCACCACTCCTGTTTGACATAGTACTGGAAGTATTAGCTATTTTATATAGACAAGAAGAAGAAATAAGAGGAATCCATATTGGAAAAGAAGAAGTAAAGCTGTCCTTAGTTGCAGATGACATGATATTGTACATAAAAAACCCAAAAGACTCCATCAAAAAACTAATAGACTTAATAAATGAATTCGGCAATGTAGCAGGATACAAAATTAACGCCAAGAAATCTATAGCATTTCTATACACCAATAGTGAACTTACAGAAAGAGAGACTAAAAAAGCAATCCCATTTACCATCACACCAAAAAAACTAAGATACCTAGGAATAAACTTAACTAAGGAGGTAAAAGACCTATACACGGAAAACTACAGTACACTGAAAAAAGATATAGAGGAAGACGTAAACAGATGGAAGAACATACCATGTTCATGGATTGGTAGAATCAACATCATTAAAATGTCCATACTACCCAAAGCAATCTACAGCTTCAATGCACTTCCCATTAAAATACCAACAGCATACTTCACAGACCTAGAACAAACTTTCCAAAAATTCATCTGGAATAAAAAAAGATGCCGAATAGCCGCAGCAATCCTGAGAAAGAAGAACAACGTAGGTAGGATCTCCATACCAGATTTCAAGCTGTATTACAAAGCCACTGTTCTCAAAACAGCCTGGTACTGGAACAAGAACAGACATATACATCAATGGAACAGAATAGAAAATCCAGATATCGACCCAAACTACTATGCTCAATTAATATTTGACAAAGGAGGCATGAACATACAATGGAGTCAAGACAGTCTTTTGAATAAATGGTGTTGGGTAAATTGGACAGATACATGCAAAAAAAATGAAACTAGATCACCAAATTACACCATACACAAAAATATACTCAAAATGGATACAGGACTTAAACATAAGACAGGAAACTATAAAAATACTAGAGGAATCCACAGGTAACAAAATCTCAGACATATGCCAAAAGAACTTCTTCACTGACACTGCCCCTAGGGCAATGGAAGCTAAAGAGAAAATAAACAAATGGGACAACAACAAAATAAAAAGCTTTTTTACAGCAAAAGAAACCATCAACAAAACAAGAAAGCCCACTCTATGGGAGAATATATTTGCAAATGGTATCACTGATAAAGGTTTAATCTCCAACATTTACAGGAAGCTTATGCAACTTAATAAAAGGAAGATAAATGATCCAATAAAAAAATGGGCAACAGACCTATATAGAATCTTTTCAAAAGAAGACAGAAGGAAGGCCAAGAGACACATGAAAACATGCTCAAAGTCACTAATTATCCGAGAGATGCAAATCAAAACAACAATGCGGTACCATCTCACACCTGTCAGAATGGCTATCATCAACAAATCAACAAACGACAAGTGTTGGCGAGGATGTGGAGAAAAAGGAACCCTCGTGCACTGCTGGTGGGAATGCAGACTGGTGCAATCACTGTGGAGAACAGTATGGAGTTTCCTCGAAAAACTGAAAATGGAACTCCCATTTGACCCAGTAATCCCACTCCTAGGAATATATCCTAAAAAACTAGAAACACCAATCAGTAAGGATATATGCACCCCTATGTTCATAGCAGCACAATTTATAATAGCTAATTTTTGGAAACAGCCTAGGTGCCCATCAGCAGATGACTGGATCAGAAAATAGTGGTACATCTACACAATGGGATACTATGCTGCCATAAAAAAGAAGGAATTCTCATCATTTGCAGCAACCTGGATTGAATTAGAGAACATTATACTAAGTGAAATAACCCAGTCAATGAAAGAAAAATACCACATGATCTCACTCATTTATGGATAATAAAGAACATTATAAACTGATGAACAAAATGATAGATACAGAGACATTAAAGCATCAAACAGACTGTCAAATTACAGGGGGAAGGATAGGGAGAGGTGAGGGAGATAAGAGATTAACCGAAGGACTTCTATGCATGCATATACGTATAACCAATGGACACAAAACTCTGGGGGTGAGGGCATGTATGAGTGTGGGGTGGGGGGACAATGGTAAGATATATACACATATAATACCTTAATAAAATATATATATTATATTTAAAACAATAAATAAATAAATAAATAAATAAATAAATAAATAAATCTATCTGATCCAGGTGTCCTATAAGGAGACTATTTCCTCATTAATTTTTTGTGTGTAAGGTGTATTCAGTGCAGTCAGTGGGGCATTAAAGTCCTATATTCTGACTATATTGTTTTTGATCTCTTCCTTAAAGTCCTCTAGAAGTTATGTGTGTGTGTGTGTGTGTGTATGTGTGTGTGTGTGTGTGTGTGTTCCCGTATTGGGTGCATATATGCCTACCAGGGTTATATCCTCTTGTTGGATCAATCCCTTTAGCATTATGTAGTAACCTTTGTTGTCTCTTGTGATGGCCTTCATTTTGAAATCTATCTGTCGGATATAAGTATCACTATTCCAGCTATTTTTTCTTTTCCATTTGCATGGAAAGCTTTGCCACCCCTTCACTCTCATCCTGTGTGTTTCTTTTATTCTGAGATTGGTCTCTTGTAAACACCATATAGTTAGGTCATGTTTTCATATTCATTCAGCTACCCTATGCCTTTTGATTGGAACATTTAATCCATTTACATTTTAGGTTATTATTGATAGGTACTAATTTATCACCATTTTAATTCTGTATACCCAGTTTTCTCTATGTTTCTTCTTCTCATTACAGCAGTGTCTTTATCATTTCTTGTAGTGCTGGCTTGGCAATGATGTACTCCTTTAGCCTTTTTTTTTTGTCTGGGAAGTTCTTTATTTGATCATCTATTTTGAATGATAGCCTTGCTGGATATAGTAATCTTGGTTTCAGATCCTTGCTTTCCATTAACTTGAGTACTTCATGCCATTTCCTTCTGGCATGTAGAATTTCTGATGAGTAGTCAGGTGTCAGCCTTATGGGAGCTCCTTTGTAGGTAACAATTTGCTTTTTTTTCTTTCTGCCTTTAAGATTCTCTGTCTTTAATTTTTTGAATTGTAATTATTATTTGTCTAGGTATGTACCTGTTTGGGTACTTCTTGCAGGGGTGTTCTGTGCCTCTTGAACTTGTGTTACTTTTCCCTTTACCAGGTTAGAGAAGTTTTCTGCCATTATTTCTTCAAACACATTCTCTATCCCTTTCTCCCTTTCTGCCTCTTCTGGAACACCTGCTCTTCGAATATGGTTACATTCCACATTGTCCCACAGCTGTCTTAAGCTGTCTTCCTGGTTTTTAATTTTTTTAATTGTTTTTTCTTTTTAATTCTCTGATTGAGTGATTTTTTCAACCCTGTCTTCTGATTCACTGATTCAATCCTCAGCTTCCCCTAATCTGTTGTGTATTTTTTCCAATATGTTCTTTTTCATATATGTCATTCTTGATTTCTGTTCTCATAGTTACTACATCTTTTCTTGTGCTGTTTAGCATCTTTACCATCATTATTCTGAACTCTGTAGCAGATAAACTTCTTATCTCCATTTCATTTATCTCTTCTTCTGGAGAACTCTGTCGTTCTTTCATTTGGGGGTTGTTCATTGTCTCCTCATTTGGGCTACCTGTTTGGGTTTTTTACTGTAGATCTGCTACACCTCTCAATCTCTAGTGCAGGACAGTGTCAAACATTTCTGTTTAATTAGATAAGGCCAAGATTCAAAGCCTCCTGAGTCCACCTTTGCCTACAGACTGATAAGATTTTGTCTTGAATTGCCCTCAGACAATTGTCTGTCGGTGTGGCCAGAGTTTTTTTTAACAGGGTGGGGCAATTGCTTCTGCCTATAACCTAATTGTTATTCTCAGTCTCTTATTGGGCCTGAGCAACTCCACATCTTGGTTCAAGGTGTTTTTCAATTGGGTGGATCAACTGTCTTCCCCCCAGGCAAGATTGCCTGTATAGCAAATATCTGTGTTAGAATTATGACCTCTACAGCATGAGGGAATGACTCAGCATATCTGCCTTTTGAGCTCTAACCCCCTGAACCCCCATTCCTGGCTTCTTCTCCCACAGCCCCAGTCCACTCTGCCTTCCCACTGCTGGAGCACAAGTTGAATGGCTCCTAAGGGAATTTTGAGCATTGGCCTGTAAGAGGGAACCTGAATTTCCAGCCACCTCTCCCTGGTAGGCAGCAACCCCACTGTTTTTCACAGCCAGATGTTTTGTGGGTACCCTTCTCAGTTCTTGTGCTTTCTGCTGGGGGGCCTAGCTTGGGGATTATACCCCAGAGTTCTCAGTGGCAACCCCCCACAGCTGAGTTATCTCTCTGGTTATCAATTCAGTTGTTGTCTGTGGGAGCCCAGCAAGCCCTTTTGCCCCTCCTACCAGTCTCTATGCAGTCTCCACTTTCTGTCCTCTGTTATGAGGGTTCTCTCCAGTGAGTCTTTTGTTGATTATTTAGGAAGTTTTTCTGTATTTTGGTTGTAATTCCAGTTTTGTCCTAGGAGCATGTCCATGCAGCATCCATTTACTCCACTTCCATTCTTAATTTCTCTCTCCTTCTTATTAAATTTTTTAAATTTTTCTACTCTGAATGGGTGTTTTTTCTACCTTTGTCTTCTAATTCACTGATTCAGTCCTTGACTTTTTCTAGTCTACTCTTTAATCCTTCCAGGGTGTTCTTTATTTCAGCTATGTCATTTCTCGTTTCCAATTGATTCTTATTTATTCTTCCAACCTCTTTTTTCATGTTGGTGTACCTCTCATTAAGTCCCTTAATATTTTCATTAAATTCCTTGTAATTCTCATTGAGTTGCCTGTAGTTCTCACTGAATTTTTTGGGCACACTTATTACCATTACTCTGAATTCTTTATCTGACAAATTCCTTGCCTCCATTTCATTTAATTCCTTTTCTGGTGATCCCTCCTTTTTTTTCATTTGGGGGTTATCGCGTTGTCTCTGCATTTTTGCTGTCCCTTTGTGTTTGTTCCTATCTATTAGATCAAACTGCTATGCCTCCCAGACTTCGTGGAGTGCTCTTATGTTGTAGGTGTTTTGTGGGACCCAGTGGTGCAGTTTCTTAGATCTCCTAAGCTGGGTGCTCTAGAAAAGTATTTTGCATAAGTTATTTCAGTCCTCCTGTTGTATTTGGGTCTTTAGTGTTTCTGTCCCATTCCTGGATGCAATCTCCTCTCTGGCTGCCTGATTTTGTGGCTCATCCCTGACCAAATCAAGTGAGCTGTTTTGGAGGTAGGGTCTCCAGGTGTTTTCTGTCCTTTCTTCATACGTCTCCTCCTTAGCTGAACCTCAGTTGGTAATCCCAGGTGAATGTTCTCCAATTTAGTTGTATTTCCTATCTGGCCCTGGGATGAGGTACCTGTTTGGTACCTCATAAAAACCAGATAAAGATGCTCTTTGGCCACCATTTTCCCCTTCCTTCCTTCCTTCCTTCCTTTTTTTACTCTTTTGATTCATGTTGTTTTAGTGGTTTTTTATTGATTTTGCTTTGCTTTATTTGTCTTATTTTGTTCCCTCAGCACCTGTTCAACAACTTTCATTACGTTGTTAGAGTTGAAACTCTTAGTCAGCTGGCCTGAGAGTTGATCC
Organism: Cnephaeus nilssonii; assembly: GCF_951640355.1. Classification (NCBI taxonomy): domain Eukaryota; kingdom Metazoa; phylum Chordata; class Mammalia; order Chiroptera; family Vespertilionidae; genus Cnephaeus; species Cnephaeus nilssonii. The sequence continues at coordinate 36,045,209 of NC_137071.1, read as the reverse complement.
CACACACGAATGGGCCAACAGCAATCAAGACTCAATTACAACAGGAGAACTCACATAATCAACACCAGGTACAGTCATGGAGCATCCTCATCAGGATACCAATGAGATTGCACCACTAGGTCACTCAGTACACTTACTACATCAGGCTATCCCACAAAGACTGGGAGGGATAGCAGTTCTGCCTAATACATAGAAACAAGCACAAAGAAACAGTAAAATGGGGATACAAAGAAATGACCCTTAAATGAAAGAAAAGGAAGAATCTCTAGGAAAAGAGCTAAATGAAATGAAGGCAAACAATTTATCAGATATAGAGTTCAAAGTAATCGTTATGATGCACAAAGAACTTAGTAAAAATTACAAGGAACTTAGTGGGGACTACAACAACATGAAAAGGGATCTAGAAATGATTATCAAGAATCAGTCACAAATGAGGAACACCATATCTGAGATCAAATATACTTTGGAAGGAATCAAAAATAGATTGAATGCAGTGAAGTATTGAACCAGTGACTTGGAAGACAAGGTAGAAAACACACACAATTAGAGAAGCAACAAGAATAAAGAATTATAAAAAAGGATAATTTAAGGGAACTTTGGGACAATTTGAAATATAACAACATTTGTATCATAGGCGTACTAGAAGGAAAAGAAAGTAAGCAAGGAATCATGAAACTGTTTAAAGAAATAATGATAAAAAACTTCAGTAACCTGGTAAAGGAAAAATTCACACAAGTTCAGGAAGCACAGAGAGTTCCATTAAAAATGAACACAAAGAGAACCACAGTAAGACACATCATAATTAAAATGACAAATATTAAAGACAAAGAAAGAATCTTAAAAGCAGCAAGAAAGAGACAGAAAGTTACCCACAATGGAGTTACCATTAGATTGTTAGCTTATTTCTCAACAGGAAAACATCAGGCCAGAAGGGATTAGCATGAATTATTCAAAGTATTAAAAACCAAGGACCTGAATCTAAGACTACTCTATCCAGCAAGACTATCATTCAAAATTTAAAATGAAATAGAGCTTTCCAGACAAAATAAAAGGCTAAAGGATTACATTACCACCAATCCAGTATTGCAAGAAATGTTAAAGGGGCTGCTTTAAGAAGAAGAATAAATCAATAGAAAGAGGAACATAAGTATAAAGAAAAAAAGTACCCATCTATGATAACCTTATATGTAAATGAATTAAATGCTCCAATCAAAAGACATAGGACGCTGGCCAGTTTGGCTCAGTGGTTGAAGTGTGGGCCTGTCCACCAAAAGATTGCATGTTCTATTCCCAATCAAGAGCACATGCCTGGGTTATAGGCTCAATCCCTGGAACCAATCAGTGAGCATGCGGGAGGCAACCAGTTGATGTTTCTCTCTCATCAATATCCCCCACCCTCCCTCACTTCCACTTTCTCTAAAAAAGCAAGGAAAAATATACCTAGATGAGCATTAAAAACAAAAAGAAAAAGATATAAGGTAGCTGAATATATGAGAAAACAAAACCCATACATATGCTGTCTGCAACAGACCTACCACAGAGAAAAAGATTCACACACTGAATGTGAAAGAATGAAAAAAATATTTCATGCATAGGGAAATGAAAAGAAAAGCTGCAGTAGCACTACTCATATTAGACAAAACAGAATTCCAAACAAGAGACAAAAGAGGTCAATATATAATACTAAAGGATTAACCAAACAAGAAAATATAGCCCTTGTAAACATATATACACCCAATATAGGAGCTCTGCAATATAAAAAAATAACTCTTGGAGGACATTAACAGAGATATCGACAGGAATACAGTCATAGTAGGGGACCCCACTAACTTCACTGGATAAATCTTTCAGATAAAAGATTAATAAGAAAACAGAGACCTTAAATGGTACACTAGATCAGATGGATTTAATTTACAAAACATTTTATCATCCCAAAGCTGCAGAATATACATTCTTCTCAAGTCCACATGGAATATTCTCAAAGACAGACCACATGTTAGGATACAAAAAAGGTATTAACAAATTCAAGAACATTAAATTATATCAAGCATCTTCTCAGATCACAGTGACATAAAACAAAAAATCAACTACAATGAAAACACCCAAAAACATAAAAAACATGGAGGCTAAAGTGCATGTTATTAAACAATGAATGGGTTACCAATGAGATCAAGGAAGAAATCAGAAGTTCCTTGAAACTACCGTATTTTCTGGTGTATAAGATGACTTTTTAACCCAGGAAAATCTTCTCAAAAGTCAGGGGTCGTCTTATACACCCGGTGTCGTCTTATAGGGCGGGTGCTGAAACTTCCAAGCCGGACTGGAGAATCTGTGGTCACCGCATACGGTGGGAGGAGCTCAAAAACAGCCGCACTCCATTCATTTCAATGGAGCCAGACGGAGACCGCAAGTGTCTCCAGTGGGCTCCTTTTTGTGCCGCATACGGTCTCCATCCGGCTCCATTGAAATGAATGGATTATGGCCGGGTGCTCGCCGCATACAGCGGGGATGCGGCTGCGGCCGTTTTTGAGCCACCATATGCGGCGACCGTATGAAAGCAGCAAGGGTGGCGCTGTACAAGTATGGTAGAAGAAAATCCACTCACCAGGATTCGTGGAAAGAAGTGATTTAACGCGGTCCCGATGACAAGGTGAGGGGGCGCCTCACCGGGAAGGTGTAAGTGAAGGGTGGAGCAAGCTGCAGCCATCCAGGACACCCGGGGTATGGAAAAAAGAGATAGAGCTGTGCCCAGAAAAACATGCCTCTTTCACCCGTCTGACCCGCCCTTGTATCCTATTACCGTACCTCCTTCTCTGCCTCTCAGATCTCGCTCCTGAGGACTGCAGTGAAGCGGCATTGCTAACTCGCCAGGGACTTGCCCAGCACTTGCTCTCTCTCTATTGTTTGTTATCTTCCTCCTATCATCATCAGTTCCAGTTTGGTTGACAGCTTAGAAAACAAACAGCATGGCAGCTCCCATGGGTTTATTGTCTTATCCTTCCTTTCAGCTTTAGAGTGAATTAGGAAAAGTTTAATCCACTTGCACTGTTTTATGTTTACATGTTTGATGACAACCTTATGTTTATAAGTGACAGTTTTCCTGCTAAGTACCTGCATGTCATAAGCATTTGAATTAAAATCACCATATTGAAATCAAATCTGATTTTTTTAAATTTTTATTTGGTGTGCGTTGGAAGAGGGGTAGTCTTATACGGCGAGTATATCCTAAACTCTATATTTTAACTGGAAAAGTTGGGGGTCATCTTATATGCCCAGTCGTCTTATACGCTGGAAAATACAGTAATGAAAATTAACAAAAACCAACCAAAATCTATGGAACACAATGGTAGCAATCCTATGAAGGAAGTTCATAGCATTACAGGCCCACCTCAAGAAAAAGCTCAAATTAAAAAATCCAACACCACAACTATAAGAATTGGTAAGAAAACAACAAGAAAAGCCTAGAGTAAGTAGAAGGGAGGAAATAATGAAGATCAGAGTGGGAAAAAATGACATTTAAACTAAAAAAAATAAATAAGTAAAGATCAATGAAACCAAGAGCTGGTTCTTTGGAAAGATAAACAAGATTAATGAGCCTTTGCCCAGCCAGGTGTGGCTCAGGGGTTGAGTGTTGACCCAGGAGCCAAGAGGTCACTGCTTCAATTCCCAGTCAGGGCACATGTACAGGATGTAGGTTCAATCCATAATAGGAGGCATGCAGGAGGCAGGCAACCAATAATTCTCTCTCATCACTGGTGTTTCTATCTCTCTCTTCCTCTCCCTTCCACTCTGAAATCAATAAAAATATATTTTTTAAAATAGGAAAGAACTTATAGCCAGACTCATCAAGAAACAAAGAGAGAGGACCCAAATAAATATAATCTGAAATGAAAGAGATTAATTAAAAACTGACATTACAGCAATACAAAGGATTGTAAGAAAATACTATGAAAATTATATACCAACAAACTTGACAACCTGGGCGAACTTGAAAAAGTCCTAGAAACATATAATATTCCAATACTCAATCAGGAGGAATCAGAAAAAAATTAAATAGAATGATAACAATTAATGAAAGTAAATCAGTAATAAAAAAAAACTCAGCAAACAAAATTCCTGGACCAGATGGCTTCACAGGCAAGTTTTGCCAAACATTTTAAGAAGAATTAATACATATACTCCTTAAAAAATTCCAAGACATCCAAGAAAAGGGAAGCTTTCCAAACTCTTTCTATGAGGCCAGTATTATCAAAATTCCAAAACCAGATAAAGATGCTACAAAGAAAGAAAAGTACAGGCCAATATCCCTAATGAATATAGATGCTCAAGTCCTCAACAAAATATAAGCAAATAGGATCCAATGATACACCTTTACCAAGTGGGATTTAATACAGGGGTGCAAGGCTGGTGAAACATTTGGAAATCAATAAATGTGATACAGCACATAAACAAAATTAAGGATAAAAATCATATTATCGTATCAATAGATGCAGAAAAATAATTTGACAATATCTAACACCCATTTATGATTAAAAACTCTCAGCAAAGATGGAATAGAGGGAGCATATCTCAACATAATAAAGACCATATATGACAAACCTATAGCCAACATCATACTCAATGGGCAAAAACTAAAATGTTGCCCTTAAGTTCAGGAACAAGTCAGGGATGAACATTTTTGCCACTGATATTCAACATAGTACTAGAAGTCCTAGCCACAGCAATCACACAAGAAGAAAAAATAAAAGGCATCCACATTGGAAAGGAGGAAGTAAAACTGTCATTATTCCCAGACGACTGATATTGTACATAGACAACTCTGAAGACACTACCAAAAAACTACTAGATTTAATAAATGAATTTGGCAAAGTAACAGGATACAAAATTAACACCCAGAAATCAATGGCATTTTTATACACCAATAATGAGCTCTTAGAAAGATAAACCAAAAAATTATACCATTTACCATTGCAACAAAAAATAATATACCAAGGAATAAATTTAACCAAGGAGGTAAAAAACCTGTACTTGGAAAACTATAGGACACTGTAAAAGGAAATAGAGGAAGATACAAATAAGTGGAAGTACATACTGTGTCCATGGGATTGGAAGAATGAACATCATTAAAATGCCCATACTACCTAAAGCAATTGAAAGATTCAATGCAATCCCAACAGTATATTTCACAGATCTACAACAAATATTCCAGAAACTTTATATGGAATCAACCAAAACCCAGAATAGCCATGGCAATTTTGATAAAGAAGAACAAAGTTGAAGGACTCACAATACCACTTATCAAACTACTAGAGGACCATTGCACGAAGATTCATGCAATAGACCTTCCTTCCCCTGGCTGCCGGCACCGGTTTTCCTCCAGCACCCAGGACCCAGGCCTTCGCTCTGGCCACTGCTTTCCATCTTTGCTCCAGCTGGACTCCTTGCTTTGGCCAGAGCCTTCAGTCTTTGCTCCAGCCAGAGCGCTGCTCCTGCAGCTCCCTGCACCCCCCACCTTCCCCCTCATAGCAGGTGTCCCGCCCTGCCCGGCCGCTCCGCACCTGCATGTGTGCTGCCCAGAGGCCCGGAGTGGATGGGGGCTGGGGCCACCACCATCTTTGTCAGGTTAATTTGCATACTCACTCCTGATTGGCTGATAGACGTCATGAAGTGATGGTCAATTTGCATGTTTCTCTTTTATTAGTGTAGATACTACAATATCATTATAATCAAAACAGCCTGGTATTGGTACAAGGATAGGTATATAGACAATTGGAACAGAACAAAAACCCCAGACCTACATTAATCTGGTCAATTAATGTTTGATAAAGGATGTTAGAGCACACAATGGCGTAAAGATAGTCTCTTCAATAAATGATGCTGGGAAAATTGGTCAGGTACATGCAATAAATTAGACCACCAAATTACATGATACACAAAAATAAACTCGAAATGGATAAAAGACTTTAATGTAAGTCATGAAACCATAAAAATCATGGAAGAAACATAGGCAATAAAATCTCAGACATCTGACTTAGCAGTATTTTTACTGATACACCTCCTAGGGCAAGATAAACAGAAGAACAATAAAAAAATGAAACTACATCAAAATTCAAAGCTTCTGCACAGCAAAGGAAACCATCAACAAAATGAAAAGGGAGCCCACTGTATGGGAGAATATATTCACCAATGATGCATCTGATAATGGATTAATTTCCAAAATATATAAAGAAATCATACAACTCAACAACAGGAAGACAAAAACACCAATTTAAAAATGGGTAAAAGACCTGAATAGACACTTCTCCAAAGAGGACATACAGATTATTATATTAAGCCAAATAAGTTGGACAAAGATAAATATCACATGATCTCACTTTTAATGTGGAATATAATTAACAAAATAATCTGATGAACAAAATAAGTCCAGAGACATGGATGCATGCATGGAACAGGCTGACAGACCTCAGAGGGGATGGGGTGGGAGAGAAGGGAAGAGATTAACAAAAGACTCTATATACATATATGCACAGTCCATAGACACGGACAATAGTGTTCTGAATGCCTGGGGAGGGGTGAGGATAGAGTAGAGTGGGGCAAAGTTGGGGAAATGGGGGATGTCTGTAATACTGTCAACAATGAAAAAATTTTTAATATAAAACAATCAACCTGAATAACCAACTGAAGGCTAGCTGAACATAAGTCTTTTAACCAAGGCTTTACAGAAGAAGCTATATCAAAACTGGTAGGAAGGACAGAGACTGGAAAAGGGCTGGCCCTGCTCCCACAGGTAGTGGCTGAGATTCTGGAAGGATATATCAGCTGCAAAGGTTGCCTTTGAGGAGCATAGGTCTCAACCCCAAGCCAGGCTTCTCAGCCCAGAGCACCAGAGTCAAGCAGAGGTGCCCACATCAATTCTGTCTATGAAATTCAGCAAGGATTCTGCCTGCCAGAGAGAGATGGGAGTCTGCTAGAAACATCTGCATTCTTAAAAGACCAATGCACAAAATCTCATTATAGCCACTCAACCTTGGTTCTTGTGGAGGAGGGCACATCATACTACAATCATGTGAGGAGAGACAGGTTTTGGCTCTGGGGAGATGGCTGAAGGGACAGCTGCCAGAATCCCTTGCTGAGTCCCTCTCCCATACTGCAAGACACCATCTTTCTTAGGTGGAGCAATATTCTTCTTATGGCATCAGCCTAGGGGAATGCTATAGCTCCACCCTCTGGATGCCCTGTCACCCCATGCTGTGGAACTAGCACCCTTCTGAACAGTTATCTTCCTAGGCTGGTATGCATAGGTCCAGGCAGACCCAGGGGGTGACAGGTACTGAGTGGTCTGGCATTGTGGCAAGGGCCATTCCCTCCAATTTTCTGTGAACCTAACTGACAACCACTTCTCATGAAAGATTCACTAGCCCCACCCTCCCAACTCCTGGCAGCCTCGTCCTACTGAGCTTGATCTCCCAGAAGATTCTGGAACAAACTGAGTTGTGTGTCTTGAGGATGCATGGCTGGTGCAGATCCTTCTCTTCACATGGTAAAATTTGGTCTGCTTAAGCCTAATAAACTCTGCTAGCCTCAGCATGACTCCACCCCACAACAAATATCTGCAGGCACCCACTGGGAGGCAGCTAGATTTGGTACACCGTGGGACCTTTACTAAGTGGCCTCAGACCTAGCCCTGACACTGAGTTTGAACCTATATAAGTCTGGTGAACATCAATCACCCCAACATGGTGACTCACTGAGAACCTGTCTGATGTAATTCAAATACCACCAGAGAACTTTACAGTGATTGAGCCTAACAGGCAGCTGGCAGGTGGAGGCAGGCTGAGATGGATTTGGGGGTGCCTTGTGACTTTTGTTGACCTTCCCCTTGGCCCAGTGCTAATAAAAGCTGGCCTTGGTACAGAGCTTGGTCCTTCCCACACACACCAAGGCCCAACACCAGAGTGGGGAAGAGTCGCACACATAACTTCCAGCTGTGAAAAGCAGCAGTATTTCTGCCCACCGGGGACAGGTAACTAGAGACACAGGCACATTCTTAAAGGGCCAATGCACAAAATTTCACTTGCAACCACTCAGCCTGGGGTTGGGCAGAGAGAGGGCAGAGTGGACTAGATTTTCCTGAGGAGAGTCTAGGATTATTGGCCCTGGAGATGTACAGGGGGAGGGGGAGAGAAACAACCCCCAGGACCCTTTGATGAGTCATTCTTCCATACCAAAGATGCCATCTTTGTTGGGTGGAACACTCCCTTTTATTCAGCATCAGCCTGAGAGAAAGCAATTGTCCTACCCTCTGGACTCCCTTCCACCCCACCCTGCAGAGATTAGGCCCTGTTGAGGGGTCATCAGCCTTTTCCAGGGTGCTGAGATCTGGGTGGACTCGGAGGGTATTAGTAACTGAGTTTTCTGGCTTTGGGGCAGAGACCTTCCTCCAACTTTCTCTTGAACCTGACTTGCACTTCCCCATCAATGGAAATCCTATAGAAGGACTCTTGGCTTCCAACAGAACCAACCACCAGATCTAAGGCCCCACCTGCTCAATTCCTACTGGCTCCGCCTTGCTGAAGTTGGAGAAAAACCCAGGACAGAATGAGTCTATGGCTCGTGGGTGGGGAGCACACACACCACCTTCCCTGAAGCCTGACCAGCACCTTCCCTCATGAAAGATCCACTAGTTCCATCTTCCTGACTCTGCCAGAGCCTCTTTTGTTGTCTGAGCCAGACAGATGGCAGGTGCAGGCAGGCAGAGATGGATTTTGTAGTACCTTGAGACTTTTGCTGACCTGCCCTTGGGCCTGGTTCTAATAAAAGCCATATTTGGTGAGCAGCTTGGTCCTTCCTGTGTGCACTCAAGCCCAGCAGACATAGCCACAGACTATGGATTACTTGTTGCTCCAAAAAAGGTTGCACAGAATCAGTCACTGGCAGTGTCTGACATTGGCCTGCATGAGAGCCTTTCCTGTATTAGAATTAACACCCAGTGGCCAGGTTCAGACAACATAAGAGTAGGATCCAATAAGCTTGAGAAACAGGATATCCAAAGGGAGATCTCAGCAGGCACCAAACACTGCTGAGGCAAATTCCACCTTATGTTGTCATCACCTGCATAGCAGCTCATATACCATGGTAAGGATTGAGCCTCACAGCCAGCCAGCCTCAGGTCAATCTCAGGCACAAACAAGCCAATAGCAATCAAAACTCAAATACAACAGGAAGGCCAACATAACCTACACATGGGGACATTCCTGGAGAACCCATGTCATTTGATAAAGGAGACTGTGCCATGAAGTACCACAGAACACCTACTACATAACGCCAACAATTAGGACTGGGAGTCATAGCAAATATATCCAATACATAGAACCAAACACAAAGAGGCAGCCAAAATGAAGAGGCAAAGAAAGAGGCCCCAAAGGGAAAGAACAGAACTTTCCAGAAAAGGAGCTAAATGAAATGAAGCAATTTACTAGATATAGAGTTCAAATAAATTGTTATAAAGATGTTCAAGGAATTCAGTGAGAACTACAACACCATGAAAAGGAACATAGAAAACATTTAAAAAGGACCAGTCAGAAATGAAGAATACAATATCTGACATTAAGAATAAACAAAAGGAATAAATAGTAGGTTAGATGAAGCAGAGAATCGAATCAGCGATTTGGAAGACAATGTAGAAAAAACACCCAATCAAAGCAGCAAAATGAAGAAAAATATTAAAAAGAATGAAATCTTTTAAGGGCCCTTTGAGACATGAAGCATAACAACATTCACATCATGGGACTACCAGAAGAAGAGAAGAGAGAGCAAGGGACCAAGAACTTATTTGAAAAAATAATGAGAGAAAAATTTTCTAACCTGATGAAGGAAAAGACAGATAAGTCCAAGAAGAACAGGAAGTCCCAACTAATATGAAACAAATGAGGTACATACCAAGACACATCATAATTAAAATGGTAAAGATTAAAAACATAGAGTGAATCTTAAAATCTGCAAGAGAAAGGCAGTTACCTACAAAAGAGCTCCCATAATACTGTCAGATGATTTTTAAACAGAAACATTTCAGGCCAGAGGGGTTGGCATGAAATATTCAAAGTGATAAAAAGCAAGGACCATCAACCAAGACTACTTTACCCAGTAATGATATCATTTAAAATTAAGGAGAAATAAAGAGCTTCCCAGACCAAAAAAAAAAGAGTTTGTTACCACCAAACCATTATTACAAGAAATGTTAAAGGGCCGGCTTGAAGAACAAGAAGACAAAGAAGATGAAGAAGATGACGAAGAAGAAGAAGAGGAAGAGGAGGAGGAGGAGGAGGGCAGAGATACATTGTTAAAAGAATAAAATGGCAATAAATATACATATCTATCGTTAATCACTTGAAAAGTAAGTGGCTTAAATGCTCCAATCAAAAGACATTGGATAGGCAAATGGACAAGAAAACAGGACCTGTATGCATACTGTCTATAAGAGACCCAACTCAGAACAAAAGAATCAAACAGGCAAAGGGATGGAAAAATATTTCACACAAATGGAAATTTTTAAAAGCTGTGGTAACAATACTTATATCTGACGAAATAGATGTTAAAACAAAGTTTGCAGTAAGAGAAAAAGAAGGTCACTACATAATGATAAAGGAAGCAATACAACAAGAGAACATAACCCTTGTAAACATTTATGCATCAAACATAGAAGCATAAACATGTAAATATGTAAAGCAAATCTTGATGGACATAAAGGGAGAGATTGACAGTAATACAATCACATTATGGGAATTAAACAGCTCATTGATGTCAATGGATAAGTCTTCCCGACAGAAAATCAATAAGGAAATGGTGGCCTTAAATGACACACTAGGTAAGATGAATTTAATTGATATCTTCAGAGTATTTCACCCCAAAGCAGCAGAATATACATTATTTTCAAGTGCATATAAAACATTTTCTAATATAGACCACATGTTAGAACACAAAACAAGTCTCAAAAAATTTAAGAAGATTGAAATAATATCAAGCATCTTCTCTGACCATAAAGGTATGAAACTAAAAATCAATCACAAGAAAAAAAAAACCCTGAAAAACACACAAAGACATGGAGGCTAAATAACATGTTACTAAACAATGAATGGGTCAACAATAAGATCAAGAAAGAAATCAAAAGTTACCTTGAAACAAATGAAAATGAGACTATAACAACTCAAAATCTATGGGACACAGCAAAAGGAGTCTTAAGAGGCAAATTCATAGCATTACCAGCCTACAACAAGAAACAAGAAAAATATCAAATAAACCATTTAACTTTACACTTAAAGGAACCAAAAAGGACAACAAACAAAGCACAAAGTAAGTAGAAGGAAGGAAATAATAAAGATCAGAGCATAAATAAGCAAAGTATTGTATAAAAAGCAATATAAAAGATCAATGAAACCATGAGCTAGTTCTTTGAAAAGATTCACATTAATAAACCTTTAATCATACCCATTAAGAAAAAAAGAGAGGATCCAAATAAAATCAGTAAAAAAGAGAATAATTAACAACTAGCTACACAGAAATACAAATGATATTTAAGAAAATATGCCAAAAAAAGTTGGACAATCTGGATGAAATTAATATATTTCTAGAAACATACAATTTTCCTAAGCTAAATAAGGAAGAATCAAAAAATCTGAATAAACAGATTACAACTAGGGAAATTGAAGCAGTACTCAAAAACCTCCCAATAAAAAAATTCACAGGTGAATTTTTCCATATGTTCAAAGAAAAACTAATTACTTATACATCTAAAACTATTCAAAAAACTTCAAGAGGAAGGAAGACTCCCACGCTCATTTTATGAGGCGACCATTATCCTAATTCCAAAACCAGATAGACACTACAAAGAAATAAAATTATAGGCCAATATCTCTGATGAACATAAGTGCTAAAATCATCAACAAAATATTAGCAAACAGGATCCAGCAATACAGTAGGTCCTCGGGTTACATCAGAGATCCATTCCTATGGCACGACATAACTCGATTTGCACCGTAAGTTGGAACCCACCTACATAAGCACCTACGTCACTCACATGGAGCACATACACAGCAGTAATGAAGTGAAACAGTAAAAAAAAAATTAAAAGAAAGATAACAATTCCTGACCTTTACTTGTGGTAAATAAATAATGAAAAACATAAAGCACATATGTACATACGTTGAAATGATGGAACTTTTTTTATGTAAATAAATGGGAGATGGCGACGTAACCATGAAACAACATATGTTGAGTCTGACATAACCCGAGGACTGCCTGTACATTATCAAGTTAGATTTATTTCAGCAGTACAATGATTGCAAATTAATAAGCATGACACATCACATAAAAAATTAAGCACAAAAACCACATGATCAAATTAATAGATTCAGAAAAAGCATTTGATAAAATTGAGCACCCACTCATTATAAAAGTTCTCAGCAAAGTTAGAATAAGGGTAATATCCTCAATGTAATATGGCCATATATGACAAACACACAGCCAACATCATATTCAATGGGCAAAAACTATAAAAAAACAAGAACAAGACAGGGATATCCACCTTCACTAGTATTACTTAACATAGTACGGGCAATACTAGCCACAGAAATTAGAGAAGGACGTATAGAACGCATTGAAGTTTTTTAAAAATGAAGTAAAACTCATTATTTGCAGACAACATAATCATGTAAATAGAGAACCATAAAGTTTCCACCAAAAAACTACTGCAACTGATCAATGAATTTAGGAAAGTAGCAGGATACAAAACAAATAGCCAGAAATCTGTGGCCTTTTTATGCACCAATATTGAACTATCAGAAAGTGACACCAAGAAAACAATCTCATTAACAATTACATTAAAAATACACCTAGGAATAAATTTAACCAAGAATGTAAAAGACCTGTATGCAGAAAATTATAATACTTGGATGAAAGAAATTGAAGAAGATACAATTAAATAGACACACATACCGTATTCATGGGTAGGAAGAATTAACATAATTAAAATATCCATACTACCCAAAGCAACGTATAGATTCAAAACAATTTCTATCAAGATACCAATGGCATATTTCACAGATTTAGAACAAATATTCCAAAAATTTATATGGAACCTCAAAAGAACCCAAATAGCCACAGCAATCCTGAGAAAGAAAAACAAAGTGAGAGGAATCACACTGCCTGATATCAAACCATACTACAAGGCCATAGTCATCAAAAGAGCATGGTACTGGTATTAAAAAAACAAAAACAGACATATAGATTGATTGAACAGAATGAAGAGCTCAGATAAATACCCACACCTTTATAGTCAATTAATATTTGACAAAAGAAGCAAAAATATATAATGCAGTAAGCATAGCCTATTCAAAAATGGTGTTGAGAAAATTGGACAGATATGTGCAAAAAAATGAAACTAGACACCCCCCCCCCCTATTACACCATATACAAGAATAAACTCAAAATGGATTAAAGACTTAAGTGTTAGACTTGAAACAATAAAAATATTTTAAGGAAACACAGGCAAGCCTGGCCGGCATGGCTCAGGTGTTGAGCATCAACCTATGAACCAGAAGGTCATGATTTGATTCTCAATCTGGGCAGATGCCTAGGTTGTGGGCTTGATCCCCAGCGGGGGGTGTGCAGGAGACAGCTGATTAATGATTCTCTCTCATCTCTCTCTCTCTCTCTCTCTCTCTTTCTCTCTCTCTCTCTCTCTCTCTCTCTCTCTCTCTCTTCATCTCTGAAATCAATAAAAATATATTTAACAAGAAAAAGAAAACACAGGCAATAAAATCTCAGACATTTCTCATGCAATATTTTTTTCTAATATTTCACCTTGGGCAAGGGAAACAAAATAAAAAAATAAATAAAATGAATTACATCAAAATAAAAGGGTTTTGCACAGCAAAGGAAACTATCAACAAAATGAAAAGACAACCCACTGAATTGGAGAATAAATTTACCCATACATCTTATAAGGGGTTAATATCCAAAATTTATAAGGAACCTATAAAACTCAAACACCAAAAAAATACCAAACACAACAGTCCAATTAAGAAATGGGTAAAGGACTTAAGTAGACATTTCTCCAAAGAGGACATACAGATGGCCAATAAACATATGAAAGGATGCTCAAGATAACTAATCATGAGAGAATTGCAAATTAAAACCACAATGTGATATCACATCACACCTGTCAGAATAGCTATCAACAGTAATTCAACAAACAAGTGTTGGCAAGGATGTGGAAAAAAGGGAACCCTCATGCACTGTTGGTGGGAATGTAGATTGGTGAATATGGAGTTACCTCAAAAAATAAAGAAAATAAATGGCCCTCGCCGGTTTGGCTCAGTGGATAGAGCATCAGCCTGCAGACTGAAAGGTCCCAAGTTTGATTCCAGTCAAGGGCACATGCCCGGGTTGCAGGCTCAATCCCCAGTAGGCAGCTAATCAATGATTCTCTCTTATCATAGATGTTTCTATCTTCCCCTCTCCCTTCCTCTCTGAAATAAAAAACAAAAAATTTTTAATGAAAAAATGGAACTGCTTTATGACCCACAATTCCACTTCTGGGAACATATCCACAGAAACCTGAAATATTACTTTAAAAATATATATGCACCCCTGTGTTCATTGCAGTGTTATTTATAATAGCTAAGATTTGGAAGCAGCCCAAATGCCCATCAGTAGACGAATGGATAAAAAAGCTGTGGTACATTTACCCAATGGAATTTTACTCATCCATAAAAAAGAAGGAACTCTTACCTTTTGCAATAGTGTGGATGGACCTGGAGAGTATTATGCCAAGTCAAATAAATCAGTCAGAGACAGACAAATATCATATGATTTCACTTATATGTGAAATCTAATCCTCTCTAATAAAATGGTAATATGCAAATTAACCATCACTCCGCTACATAAGCCACGCCCACCAGCCAATCAGGGCGAGTATGCAAATTAACCCCAATCCAAGATGGCTACAGCCACAGAGAGCAAGGTTTCCTAGGTAACAGAGGAAGCCAAGCTTTCCATAGCCATTGCAGGCCTAAGCCTCCACTCAAGCTACAAAGTTTCAATTATAGAAGGTAAACAAATTCAAACAAATGGCGGCAGAATGGAGCTTGAGAGAGCAGGCCAGGGTTGCCGGCGGCAACAGGGGAAGCAAAGCTTTCCGCACACCCTGGCCGGGCTCACCCGCTTAAGGCTACAAAGTTTCAATTGTAGAAGTTGAATTAACTGCCACAGAAATGGCTGCCGCCCCAGGCTACAAATTTTCAATTGTAGAAGGAAAATAAATTCCAGATACCAGGGCCTCCCCTTGGGTTGCCAGGAGGCGTGGCCGGCCTGCAAACCACCACAGGCCCCTCGCTCAGGCCGCCCCACACCCCAAGGGAATCCCCACCCTTATCTGTGACACCCTTCAGGGCGAACCAGCTGGCCCCCACCCATGCACCAGGCCTCTATCCTATCTAATAAAAGAGTAATATACAGATTGATCATCACTGCAACACACAATATAGCTGCCCCCATGTGGTCAAAGATCCTGCCCCCATGTGGACACAAGATGGCCACTATAAGATGGCCTGCAGGAGAGGGCAGTTGGGAGGCACCCGGCCTGCAAGGGTGGGCAGTTGAGAGGGACCAGGCTTGCAAGGTAGGGCAGTTGGAGGTGATCAACCCTGCAGGAGAGGGCAGTTAGGGGTGACCAGGCTGGCAGAGGAGGGAAGTTGGGGGCAAACAGGCTGGCAGCAGAGTGGTTAGGGGGTGATCAGGCTGGCAAGCAGAAGCGGTTAGGGGCAATCAGGAAGGCAGGCAGGCAAGCAGTTGGGAGCCAGCAGTCCTGGATTGTGAGAGGGATGTCCGACTGCCCGTTTAGGCCCAATCCTGGTGGGATCGGGCCTAAACGGGCAGTCGGACATCCCTCCAGGAGTCCTAGATTGAAGAGAGTACAGGCTGGGCTGAGTGACAACCCCCCGCTGTGCACGAATTTCGTGCACCGGGCTTCTAGTAAATGAAATAAACTAACAATATGGAGACAGACTGATGGATACAGAGAACAGACTGGCAGCTGTCAGAGGGGAGGTGATAGGGATCTGGATAAGAAGAGTGAAGGGATTAAGCAAAGTGGGGGCAGGGAGGAGAAAGACTCATGGACACAGACAACAGTAAAATGATTGCCAAGAGGGTAGAAAGGTGAGGGGCGTAGGGGGGGACAAGAGTGTAAGGGCAGATAAATGGTGATGGAAGAACACTGGATTTGGGGTGGTAAATACATGATACTGTGTACCAATGATATGTTGCAATTGTATAGGTGAAACCTATGTAATTTTATATAACCAACATTGCCCCATCCAATGTCATACTCAGTGGGGCAAAAACTAAATGTGTTTCCCTTAAAGGGGCCAAAGGAATTGTAAATATGTTGACCTTGGCATTGTGAAGTTGCCAGACCAATGTTAGCTAGCACTGCCAGTTTCTAGATTTCTTATCCTAATATATAAAAACCCTGGGTCCGTCAAATTCGCACCAACCGGGAGGATTGACCATTCGCCAGGCTGCACGCGCAGCAGGTGAGCAGGCTGAACTTCTGACCTCTAGAAGAGAGAGAGAGGCAAGGCTGATCAGCAGTGGCAGCTGCTGCTGGCGAGGCCCGGATAGAGAAGCAGGGTGATCAGACCCTGCTTCTCTCTCCCAGCCTCGCCAGCAGCCAAGCTTCTCTCTCTCTGCAAGAAGTCAGCAGTTCAGCCCACTTGCCAGCAGCCTGGACCATGCGCCAGGCTGCACGCACAGCAGGCGAGTGGGCTGAACTGCTGACCTCTTAGAGAGAGAGAGGTGGGGCTGATCAGCAGTGGCAGCGGCTGCTAACGAAGATGGGAGAGAGAAGCAGGGTGGTCAGACCCTGCTTCTCTCTCCCTCACCAGCAGGCAAGCCTCTCTCTCTCTCTCTCCCAGAGGTCAGCAGTTCACCCACTCACCAGCAGTCAGGGGCGGCTGCTGATCAGCCCCGCCTCTATGATCAGGCCTGGAGATAGGCCCAGAGATGTTGACTGGCATAGAAACCGACCAATCAGAACCGAATCTGCGTGAATTGCAAGGAGCCAATGGCTGTCTGGGGGGGGGAGTATGCTGACTAGCATGGAAAACAACCAATCAGAATCAAATCTGGGTGAATTGCGAGGAGCCAATGGCTTCCTAGGAGGGGGAGCTTTTGAGGCTGACTGGCATAGACACCGACCAATCAGAACCAAATTGGCTGGAAGAGGAGGGCAGTTGGGGGTGAGATCAAGAAGGCAGGGGAAGATACAGAGGGGAAAAAAAAGATGGTGACTGGCAGGAAGGTAGGGAGAGAGAGAGTGTGAGTGAGGAACCCATAGAGGAGAGTGTAGACATGTGTGGTGTGTGTGTGTGTATGAGCTAGGGTCATTTAAATTCTGCAGGTCTTCCAAGGGGCTGCCTAACCGGGCAGTCCTAGACAGCGGAGCGCCGCGCACAAAGAGGACACTTCTCGGCGGCTGGTGCGGACGCGAAGACCACGCCATCTTGAGAAACAAAGCTGCCTGAGACTAGAATCCTGGCTTAAGACACAAACCAGGACCATGCAGCCACTGGGGACAGAGAACTGCTATCAGAGCTTCAGACCAACAAACAACAAGAATCCAGATTTCCTCGCAGCAGATTTCCATGAGTCAAAGAGCCTATACCCCTCCCCGCAGGCTCATGGATAGCGCCATAGTAACTGATAGACCCGCCCCTTGACCAAGCTGCATAGCGCCCGCACACGGATGCACTCCCCTTTAGGGAATTTGGTGCACGGGACAGACGCAGCTACCCTTCTGGGAAATCTGACAGCGCGCACAGAGGGCTCCCCTTCGGGGAATTTGGGGGAATTTCGCTTGCAGGACACAGCTCCCCTTCGGGGAATCTTAGAGCATGCACAGAGGGGCTCCCCTTTGGGGAATTTGGTGCTCAGGACGGACTCCACCCCCCTTCGGGGAATCTGGGAGAGTGCACGGAGGCAGCTCCCCTTCAGGAATTTGAGAGTGTGGGAAGCCCTAGCTGGTTTGGCTCAGTAGAGACAGCACACACAGGACGCAGCTCCACTTCAGGGAATTTGGCACGCTGGACACAGCTGAGTGGGATCCCTGACTCACAGCGCATTCTCACTAAGAGCCAGTGACCCCAATTGTTGGTGCATGCACACACAGGGACCCTGATTCTCAATGAGAAACCGGACGAGGCAACAGAGACTCTGACACTCGATTCTTGGTGCAGACACAGGGAAACTCTGACTCCTGGCACATGCTAAGGATCTCATTTTCAGCACATACCAACAGTGTGGTGCAGACAGGGCCCCTGATTCTAAGTGTGAACACGAGACCACATGGAACACTGGGGACACTGACCCTGGGCAAGCCTGCTTCCCACCAACTAACGGCAGCCACACGTCCTAGTGTCAGAGGACTTCAGTGAAACTCAGGTGGAGCAAAGTCACCACAGCACACGGCCCAGGTCCACGCAAACTGAAGCTTGAGCTTTCTGGTGATAGTCAGAATAGGGAGACGAAATAACTCACAGAGGAAAGAAATTGAGGAGTCGCCAAGAAAGGAAATTAGTAAAACTGAAGCTTGCAACATGACCGAAAAAGAGTTCAGAGTAATGGTCTTGGAATTTATACATCGGATGGATGAGAAAATCAACAACTTATGCAAGAATCAGGAAGAAATGAAAAGTGATATAGCTACAATCAAAAACACCATGGAAAGTTTCAACAGTAGACTACAAGAAGCAGAGGACCGAATTAGTGAGTTAGAAGATCAGGTACAGAAACAAGCTCAATCTGAACAGCAATTGGAGAAAAAAATAAAAAAGCAGGAGGAAAGCCTAAGGGAGCTTCGGGACAACATGAAACGAAGTAACATGCATATAATAGGGCCGCCAGAAGGACAAGAAGAGCAACAGGGATTAGAAAATCTATTTGAAGAAATAATGACAGAAAACTTCCCGGATATGGGAAAGATAAAAGTTACACAAGTACAGAGAGTCCCAAGCAGGATCAACCCCAAAAGACCCACACCAAGACATGTCATAATTTCAATGGCAAATATAAATGATAAAGAGAGAATCTTAAAGGTGGCAAGAGAGAGACAGAGAGTTACCTACAAAGGAACACCCATCAGATTGTCAAATGATTACTCAACAGAAACACAACAAGCTAGAAGAGAATGGAAGGAGGTATACAAAGTGTTGCAAAGCAAAGGACTGAATCCAAGAATACTATATCCAGCAAGGCTATCAATCAAAATTGAAGGGGAAATCAGTTGCTTCGAAGACAAAAAAAAGCTCAGGGAGTTTATCACCACCAAATCAGCAATGCAAGAAATGCTAAAGGGATACTGTAAAAAGAAGAAATAAACAGGTAATAAGGAATACAGACACAAAAATAGATATGACTACAAACAAATACCTTTCAGTAATAACTTTAAATGTAAATGGACTAAATGCTCCAATCAAAAGACATCTAGTGGCTGAATGGATAAAAAAACATGACCCATATATATGCTGTCTACAAGAGACCCACCTCAGAACAAGAGACTCACACAGATTGAAAGTGAAGGGATGGAAAAATATCTTTCAGGCAAATGGAAATGAAAAAAAAGCTGGGGTAGCAATTCTTATATCTGACAATATAGACCTCAAAGTAAATGCCATAACAAAATAAGGAAGGCCACTTCATAATACTAAAGGGAGAAATCCAACAAGAAGAAATAATTCTGGTAAACATATACGCTCTCAATATAGGAGCACCCAAATACATAAAAAAACTCCTGGAGGATATCAAGGGAGAGATTAATAGCAATACAATCATAGTAGGAGACTTTAATACCCCACTATCACCACTGGACAAATCCTCTAAACAAAAAATCAGCAAAGAAACAGCAATCCTAAATGACTCACTAGACCAGATGGAATTAATCGACATCTTCAGAACATTTCACCCCAAAGCCACAGAATATACATTCTTCTCAAGTGCACA
This sequence comes from Cnephaeus nilssonii, assembly GCF_951640355.1. Classification (NCBI taxonomy): domain Eukaryota; kingdom Metazoa; phylum Chordata; class Mammalia; order Chiroptera; family Vespertilionidae; genus Cnephaeus; species Cnephaeus nilssonii. The sequence goes on along the minus strand of NC_137071.1, from coordinate 36,025,154 downwards.
TGGGTCATTTTCAAAGATAGATCATATGCTGGGTCATAGGAAAAGTCTCTTCAAATTCAAGAAGATAGAAATCATATCAAGCATCTTCTCAGATCCCAGTGGCATAAAACTGGAAATCAACTACAATAAATACAATCCAAAGAAATCAAACACATGGAGACTAAACAGCATGCTATTAAACAAGGACTGGGTCACCAGAGAGATCAAGGAAGAAATAAAAACCATCATGGCAACAAACGACAATGAAAACACAACAATCCAAAATCTATGGGACACAGCGAAAGCAGTCTTGAGAGGGAAGTTCATAGTTCTACAAGCCTATTGCAAAAAAAAAAAACAAGAAACAATGGTAATAAATTACCTAACCCTAGTTAGAAAAAGAGCAGCAAGAAAAGCCCAGTGTAACCAGAAGGAAGGAAATAACAAAGATCAGAGTGGAGGTAAACGACATAGAGACCAAAGAAACAATACAAAAGATCAACAAAACCAAGAGCTGGTTCTTTGAAAGGATAAACAAGATTGATGGACCTCTAGCCAGGCTCACCAAGAAGCACAGAGAGAGGACCCAAATAAACAAAATCAGAAATGAAAGAGGTGAAATAACAACAGACCCCTCTGAGATACAAAGATTGTTACAAAATACCAAGAATTATTAAAAAAAAATACTATGAACAACTCTATTCCAACAAACTAGACAACCTGGAGGAAATGGAAATATTCCTAGAAAAAGACAACCTTCCAAAACTCAATCAGGAAGATTCTAAAAATCTCAATAGGCCGAAAATTATGGAAGAAATTAAAGAAGTCATCAAAAAGCTTCCAGCAAACAAAAGCCGGGGCCAGATGTCTTCACAGGAGAGTTATACCAAACATTCAAGGAAGAACTAAAACTTATCTTCCTCAAACTATTCCAAAAAATCCAAGAGGAAGGAACACTTCCATGCTCATTCTATGAAGCCAGCATCACCCTAATACCAAAGGCAGATAAAGACAACACAATGAAAGAGAATTACATGCCAATATCCCTAATGAACATAGATGCCAAAATCCTCAACAATTTTCTAGCAAATCAGATCCAATAGTACATCAGAAAGATCATACACCATGACCAAGTTTGATTTATCCCAGGGATGCAAGGATGGTACAATATCTGCAAATCAATAAACGTGATACATCACATAAATGAATTGAGGGAGAAAAATCACATAGTCATATCAATTGAGGCAGGAAAACCATTCGACAAAATCCAACACCCTTTCTTGATAAAAACTCTCAGCAAGGTGGGAATAGAAGGATCATACCTCAACATAATAAAAGGCTTATATGACAAGCCCACAGCCAGCATCACACTCAATGGACAAAAACTAAAAACATTTCCCCTAAGAACAGGAATAGGACATGGATGCCCACTCTCACCACTCCTGTTTGACATATTAGTGGAAGTATTAGCCATTGCAATTAGACAAGAAGAAGAAATGAAAGGCATCCAAATTGGAAAAGAACAAGTAAAGCTGTCTTTATTTGTAGATGACATGATATTGTACATAAAAAATCCGAAAGACTCCGTCAAAAAACAGACTTAATAAATGAATTCGGCAATGTAGCAGGATACAAAATTAACGCCAAGAAATCTATGGCCTTTCTATATACCAATAGTGAACTAACAGAAAGAGAGAATAAAAAAGCAATCCTATTTACCATCATACCAAATAAATTAAGTTAACTAGGAATAAACTTAACTAAGGAGGTTTTTGACCTATATGCGTAAAACTACAGGATACTGAAAAAAGAGACAGAGGAAGATATAAACTGATAGAAGAACATACAATGTTCATGGATTGGTAGAATCGACATCATCAAAATGTCCACACTACCCAAAGGTATCTATAGATTCAATGCAATTCCCATTAAAATATCAACGGCATACTTCACAGACCTAGAACAAACTTTCCAAAAATTCATCTGGAATAATGAAAGATCCCGAATAGCTGCAGCAATCCTGACAAAGAAGAACAAAGTAGGTGGGATCTAAATACCAGATATCAAGCTGTATTACAAAGCCACTGTTCTCAAAACAGCCTGGTACTGGCACAAGAACAGACATATAGATCAATGTAATAGAAAAGAGAACCCAGAAATCGACCCAAACCACAATGCCCAATTGATATTCGACAAAGGAGTCATGAACATACAATGGAGTCAAGACAGTCTCTTCAATAAATGGTGTTGGGAAAATTGGACAGATACATGCAAAAAAATGAAACTAGACTACCAACTTTCACCATACACAAAAATAAACTCAAAATGGATAAAGGACTTAAACATAAGACAGGAAACCATAAAAATACTAGAGGAATCCACAGGCAGCTAAATCTCAGACATATGCCAAAGCAATTGCTTCACTGATACTGCTCCTAGGGCAATGGAAACTAAAGAGAAAATAAATGGGACTACATCAAAATAAAAAGCTTTTGCACAGCAAAAGAAACCATCAACAAAACAACAAGAAAGGAGAAACCAAGATGGTGGCATGGGTAAACACCTAAACTGCTGCCTCACACAACAATTTCAAAACTACAACTAAAAGACAAAATGGACACTATCCAGAACCATAGGAAAGCTGGCTAAGTGGAAATTGTACAACTAGAAGGAAAGAGAAAAGCACAAGGAAAATCAGAGGAGCTGCAAAAGGCTGAGGTACGGAGACACACACGTGGAGAGGTCGGGCGGCTGAGTGCCTGGCTGGCTTTCTCTAGCGGGAAGGAGACAAAAGCTCCCGACTGCACTGAACCTCAGTCCCGGGCGAGATCCTGGGGACCCAGTTTCATATGGGGGGAATCTGGACTGTCAGGCAGAAACTCAGGGGAGCCACGAAAGGCAGAGGTCTAGTGGTGCGCGTGCGAGTGCACGCAAAGAGGACTTACTGCTGAGTGTGCCGCTGGCTTTCGCTAGTGGGAGGGAAACAGAAGCTCCCGACTGGGCTGAACTTCAGTTCAGGGCGAGAATCTGGGAATCCAGATTCATTGGGGGAGAAACTGGACTGTCTGGCAATGGGCGAAACTCAAGGGTGGCTTTCTCTCAGAGGTGCTTGCAGTGATTACCAAAGGGCACTGAGAACCAGGGGCCTCATAGGGCAGGGCTGACAGGAAGCCAAGACTGTTGACTCAGCCCTGAGACTCCGCCCCATCCAAGCTGAGCACAGAGGCTTTTGCAATTTTTCAAGTCTAGTCTGAAGACAGCACAGAAGTTCTCCCAGCGTAGACACAGCTGATCCTCACAGCCAATAGGCCTGGAGGCCAATTCCTCCCAGTGATACCAACAACAATCAAGACTTAACTACAACAAGGTTCTACACACAGTCCACAAATGGGTGCACCAAGAGTGTTCACCTCAGGTAACTGGGGAGGCCGAGCCACTGGGCCATATAGGACACCTAGCACACAAAGCTACCCTACCAACTCAGGGAAGCAGCGAAAGTGTGGAAACAAAAAAAACATCACAAACGAAAGAAATGGAGGAAAACAAACAACTGGATATAGAATTCAAAACCATGGTTATAAGGTTTTTCAAGAATTTCCTAGAAAAGGCCGATAAATTTAGTGAGACAGTCGAGGATATGAAAAAGGACCAACTAGAAATTAAACATACACTGACTGAAATTGAAAAAAATATTATACAGAGACCCAACAGCAGACTAGAGGAACACAAGAATCAAGTCAAAGATTTGAAATACAAAGAAGCAAAAAACACTCAACTGGAAAAGCAAAAAGAAAAAAGAATCCAAAAATTTGAAGATAGGGTAAGAAGTCTCTGGGACAACTTCAAGCATACCAACATCAGAATTATGGGGGTTTCAGAAGAAGAGAGAGAACAAAATACTGAAAACCTATTTGAAGAAATAATGACTGAAAACTTCCCCCACATGGTGAAAGAAATAGACTTACAAGACCAGGAAGCACAGAGAAACCCAAACAAAAGGAATCCAAAGAGGACCACACCAAGACACATCATAATTAAAATGCCAAGAGCAAAAGACAAAGAGAGAATATTAACCTTTTGCACTCGTGTGCTTTTTTCTCGATTCATTTATTCTAATGCTAAGCATGTCGAGTCACACTTGACATCTGAGTGCAAAAGGTTAAAACCAGCAAGAGAAAAACAGTTAATTACCTACAAGGGAGCACCCATCCGATTGTCAGCTGATTTCTCAACAGAAACTATGCAGGCCAGAAGGGAGTGGCAAGAAATATTCAAAGTGATGAATAGCAAGAAACTACAACCAAAATTACTCTACCCAGCAAAGCTATCATTCAGAATTGAAGGTCAGAGAAAGAGCTTCACAGATAAGAAAAAGCTAAAGGAGTTCATCAACACCAAACCAGTATTAAATGAAATGCTGAAAGGTATTCTTTAAGAAGAGGAAGAAGTAGAAAAAGGTAAAGATAAAAATTATGAACAACAAATACATATCTATCAAAAAGTGAATCTAAAAATCAAGTGAATTAAAAATTTGATGAATAGAATAAACTGGTGAATATATAGAATCAGAGGCATAGAAAAGGAGTGGACTGACAATTCTCAGGGAGAACGGGGTGTGGGGGGTGCGAGAAGAGACTGGACAAAAATCGTACACCTATGAATGAGGACAGTCGGGGGGAGGTAAGGGCAGAAGGTGGGGTGGGAACTGGGGGGAGGGGAGCTATGGGGGGAAAAAGAGGAACAATTGTAATAATCTGAACAATAAAGATTTATTAAATTTAAGAAAAAAATACAACAACAAGAAAGCCCCTGCATGGGAGATCATATTTGCCAATGTTATCACCGATAAAGGTTTAATCTCCAACATTTACAGGGAACTCATACAACTTAACAAAAGGAAGATAAACAATCCAATCAAGAAATGGGCAACGGACCTAAATAGAAACTTTTCCAAAGAAGACAGAAGAAAGGCCAAGAAACATATGAAAACATGCTCAAAGTCACTAATTATCCAAGAGATGCAAATCAAAATGACAATTCGGTACCATCTCATACCTGTCAGAATGGCTATCATCAACAAATCAACAAACAAAAAGTGCTGGAGAGGATGTGGAGAAAAAGGAACCCTTGTGCACTGCTGGAGGAAATGTAGACTGGTGCAGCCAGTGTGGAGAACAGTATGGAGTTTCCTCAAAAAACTAAAAATGGAACTCCCATTTGACCCAGTGATCCCACTTCTAGGAATATATCCCAAGAAGCTAGAAACACCAATTAGAAAGGACATATGCACCCCTATGTTCATAGCAGCACAATTTACTATAGCTAAGATTTGGAAACAGCCTAAGTGCCCATCAGCAGATGAGTGGATTAAAAAACTGTGGTACAACTACACAATAGAATACTATGCTGCAGTAAAAAAGAAGGAATTCCTACCATTTTCAACATCATGGATGGAACTGGATGTCAGGAGTCAAGAGTTGGTCAAAGGATTAACTCTGACCTTACTTCAGTAAGTTACTGAAACAGAAACTCATGGAAACTAGGCCCACTTCCTCTTTCCTGAGGACAAAGCATTCCTTCTGTAGCCGCTCTTCAACCACCACACCCTTTATCTATAGACAGCACCCTTTACGACTTTAGCCGATTATCTAAGTCCACATGACCCGTTCAGCTCCCACCCCTCCTAGGCATCTCCCCTTCTAGAAACCACATATAAGGAACACTGTAAGAATAAAATTTTGAGGCTTGATCAGAAACCCGTTTGTCTTGCCTCCATTCTTTGCATCCCTTGTCTGTCTCTCATTCTCTTAGGTGCACCGCCTCGGTACCCCCGTTAGAAGACCCCGCTGGCCGGGGCATTTCTGGCGCCCAATGTTGGGCCCGAGGGTCGGCTCTCCGGGGAACATCTGCACATCGGTCCGGCCGGACACCCTCTTGAGTCGCCGCGGAACTCGCCGTGAGTGAAGACTCATCCCTTGAGTCGCCACGGAACGCGCCATGAGTGAAGACTCGTCCTTTGATTGCTGCGGAGCTGCCTGTCCGTGAGTATGATCGCAGTTGAGTTTTGCAGATGATTTTTTCAGACAAAGATTTAAGAGTGAATTCCTTGTGAGAACGAATTTTTATGCCCCTTGACGGATTTCCTACACTTTGAGCTTCTCGTTTCAACCTCCAGTCCGCTAATAAGCACTCGTCTCGCTGATCCGGGAAGAGTTAAGGGTACCGCGATCTGGCTGAGCGAGAACTCTGAATCACCCTGAGGAGTATTTTGTCTCTGGTCGGTTCCTCGTCACGTCTCTCGCAAACCCTGAGCTCGCTTTGTCTTAGTGGTCATTAACCTGGCATGGGGCTTATACATCCCGACCTATGATACGCGAGCAGGGGCCTTTGGGCAAACGGAGATCGTTGACGAGACAACTGTCCTAGGCACAACAGAAACTCAGGGCTGACCTGGTACAGGGTTTATACGTCCCAGAGGCTTACGCGGAGGAGGCAAAAAATTGAGAAGCTCCCACGTCAACATGGGCACCTCTCTCAGTTCTCACGAGGTATTCCTCGGTGGGCTCAAGGAGTCCCTCAGGATGCGAGGAGTAAGGGTAAAAAGAAAGGACCTTAGACATTTCTTCTCTCTTATTCATGAAACATGTCCCTGGTTTCCACTAGAGGGCACCATCGATTCAAAGCGATGGAAAAGAGTGGGCGACGCCCTTCAGGATTATTATGAGACTTTTGGCCCAGAGAAAATCCCTATATCCGCCTTTTCTTACTGGAACCTTATACATGATATTCTTAAAGTTCATCCTCTAGATCCTGATATAAAAGATATAATAAAAACAGTAGAGACAGTCTTAAAAGATAGTTCCCGCCCGCCCTCGGCTTGTCCATCGGTCGCGGTAAATATGCCAAAAGACCCACCTCAAAAGGATCTTCACTAAGGTCCCCGGTATCTATCCCTCACTTAAAGGTTTAAATAAGACCCCCTTCGATGATAAACTCTCCCCGGAAGATCAAGAAACCCTTGATGAACAGGCTGCTCATTGCCACGACAGTGAAGATCCCTAGGGTCTCACTGCTCCTGCTCTTCAAGAGCCTCCTAATAAAGCTTACAAACTCCCACCCTACAACCCCCTCACCCTTTACTATCCTCCTCCTTTCTGTGCTACAGCTCCAAATCTACCCTTTAATTCTGACCCCATCAGACAAGCTAAAGTCTCTCTTACCCGAGACATATCCTCTTTAAAAGAAATCCTCCAACAAAAACGTGAACACCTCCAGCTTATTAAAGAAGTCCAAGCCCTCGAGGCAGAACTTACCACCCTCTCTACTAACCCAAATCCTTCCAAAACCGTCCCAAAAAAACCCGAAATCAAAAACCACCCTCCACGTTTTTCCCGTCACCCGCAGTCAGGGTTCCCGCCCTACAGTCGTTGAGGAAGAAGATAACTTACTAGAAGAAGGCTCTGACTCTCAAACTCAAAATCCAGACTCAGACAATGAAGCTTCAGACACTGAAGACCCCAACCTTAGCCAGAGTGACACATCTGAGCAAAAATACCGCCGCCTTAACATTAAACATCTTAAAGATCTTAAAGCCGCGGTCAGTAACTATGGCCCTACGGCCCCATTTACCATCGCCCTTCTCGAAAGCTTAAGTGACAAATGGCTCACACCTAATGACTGGCTATCCCTAGCCCGAGCCACGCTCTCAGGAGGTGATTATGTCCTTTGGCCTACAGACTTTGTTGAAAACTGACGAGAAACAGCCCAACGCAATAATGAAAGTAAAAACTCCTGCTCGTGGACCAGAGATAAACTTCTTGGCCGACCCCCCTATGAAACCAATGAAATCCAGGCCAAATTTTCCCCTGGTTTACTAGCCCAAATCCAAGTCGCCGGTCTTAAAGCTTGGCGCCGTCTCCCCCCTAAGGGCCCTGCCACTACCTCGCTAGCAAAAATTCACCAAGGAGCTGACGAGCCTTACAGTGATTTTATCAGCCGCCTCACTGACGCCGCTGAGAGATTAGTGGGGGGAGGTGAGACGGAAAGTGCCTTCGTAAAACATCTTGCTTATGAGAATGCTAATCCTGTCTGTCAAGAGACAATAAGACCTCATCGATGTGGCAATCTCTCTGATTACATTAAACTTTGCTCTGGTATAGGTACCTCCCATGCTATTGGATTGGCTATAGGAGCGGCTCTAAAAAATTTTACCCAAGAAAAACAACCGAATACACAACAAAAAACCTGCTTTAATTGCAAACAGCCAGGAAACTTCATAAAGGATTGCCCCAGTGGCAAACAACCACGGGCTCCTCCAAAGACCGTTTGCCCACGGTGCCGACGCGGTCTCCACTGGGCTAATGAATGTCACTCAAAAACAGATATCGAGGGTAAAGCCCTTCCACCCTGGCAGGGAAACTCCTCGAGGGGCCATCCCCCGGCCCCGAACACGGTGCCGAACCAATGGGCCATCAGGTTCGTCCCGCAACAGATTCTTCCCGCCCAGGCATCAGCTCCCTCTGCCACGCCACCCCAGGAAGGACAGGACTGGACCTCTGTTCTGCCTCCTATACAATATTAATACCAGATCAAGGCATTCAACTTATTTCCACTGAGGCTTTTGGACCCTTACCTCCAGAAACATTTGGTTTGATCTTAGGGCGTGGTAGTTCCTCCTTGGCCAGCCTTCAGATTACCCCAGGGGTCGTTGACAATGATTACACAGGGCAGATCACCATTCTGGCTTCAGCGCCCTCAGGGCCCATATCCATTTCCAAAGGACAAAGAATAGCTCAGCTTATCCTACTTCCCCTAAACTCCACCAATCCTATATAATAAAAGCCTAATATGCAAATTGACCAAACAGCGGAAAGACCAACTGAATAACTGGTCGCTATGACATGCACTGACCACCAGGGGGCAGATGCTCAATGCAGGAGCTCCCCTCAGCCCGCAGGCCCCAGGCCAGCCAAGGCAGGTGCTAGCAGGGGCTCTCCGATTATCCCGCCAGTCACCCCGCAGAGGGAAGCGACCGGCAGCTGTGGCAGGGGGTGGGGCTGGCAAGCAGGCAGCGCCAGGCTGACTAAGGTGGGTGCCAGTAGGGGCACCCCCGATCGCCCCACAGATTGGCCCTGATCGCCGGCCAAGCCTAGGGACCCTACCCAGGCACAAATTTTGTGCACCAGGCCTCTAGTAAAAGTAATATTCAACAACCTAGGTTGGATTCTGCCTTCGGTTCCTCTGATATCTATTGGGTTCAACAGATTACCACTGAGAGGCCACTACTCACTCTTGAATTAGACGGAAAAATTTTTAAAGGTTTAGTAGATACAGGGGCAGACGCCACGGTAATATCGACCCGATACTGGCCCCCCAGTTGGCCCTGCAAAGCCTCTGTAACACATCTTAAAGGCATTGGCCAATCTACCAACCCAAAACAGAGCGCAAAAATCCTAACCTGGAAAGATACTGAGGGTAACTCAGGGCAAGTCCAACCTTATATTGTCCCAGGACTACCTGTTAACCTATGGGGACGAGACATTCTATCTCAATTAAAGCTCATTATGTGTAGCCCCAATGAAATTATTACCCAACAAATGCTTAACCAAGGCTTTTTACCAGGACAAGGACTAGGAAAAAATAATCAAGGCATCAAACAACCACTTTCTATAACACCCAGAAATGACCGATTAGGATTAGGAAACCAAAATTTTCCATGATGGTCATTGACTTTCCTGTACCCCACACAGATGAAATCAAATGGAAATCTGATTCCCCTGTGTGGGTAGATCAATGACCATTAACTAATGAGAAACGTATAGCCGCCTCAAAGTTAGTACAGGAACAATTGGCCGCTGGGCATCTAGAACCTAATACTCAGCCTGTCCCCTTGCCCAGCCTTGATTACATCGCTGGCCGTAGTAAACAGGCTGTCCAATTTATTCCCTTACTCATCGGTCTAGGGATCTCTGGAGCCGTAGCTTCCGGCACAGCAGGTCTAGGAGTAGCAATACACTCCTACACAAAACTCTCTAATCAATTAATTGATGATGTCCAAGCTCTTTCAGGGACCATTAGTGATCTTCAGGACCAAATTGATTCCTTAGCAGAAGTCGTATTACAAAATAGAAGAGGGTTAGATTTACTCACAGCAGAACAGGGAGGGATATGTTTGGCTCTACAGGAACGATGCTGCTTCTACGCTAACAAGTCTGGCATCGTCCAAGACAAGATCAAGAAGCTACAAGAAGACCTCGTAAGAGACGAAAAGAGCTATTTGAAAACCCGCTCTGGAGTGGACTTAATGGACTCCTCCCCTACCTCCTCCCCATCCTTGGTCCCCTTGTTGGCTTTCTCCTTATTCTTACATTTGGCCCTTGGGCATTTAGAAAAATAACCGACCTTGTAAAACAGCAAATAGATTCAGCTTTAGCAAAACCCATTCAGATTCATTATCAACGCCTGGAAATGGCCGATAGGTGGGACTCGGTTTACCAAGAGCGCAAGCACCTCCGGACCCAGACTCACTCCTTCCCTACGGGGACAGCATCTTAACCAGAGGGATGCTTACCTACGCTCTAGCCAGAGCCAGAGGTATGGGTATCGAACCGAGTGGAGAGCAAAGCATTGCAAGGGAAGGTCAGGACATTTTTCCAACCTCCTCTGGATTTCCCTGAGAGTATACCTGGTTTGCATAGAGGTTGACATCGATAAAAATAATGGCTCTGCCTCTCCTCCCCAAAAGATGTCAAGAGCCACACATGGTGGGTGTGCAAAGCCCACGGGAGGAACCAGGTCAATGTCTCCTCGGTCGATTAATGCCCACTCCCGTTTCTTAAACAGAAAGGGAGGAGATGTCAGGAGCCAAGAGTTGGTCAAAGGATTAACTCTGACCTTACTTCAGTAAGTTACTGAAACAGAAACTCATGGAAACTAGGCCCACTTCCTCTTTCCTGAGGACAAAGCATTCCTTCTGTAGCCGCCCTTCAACCACCACACCCTTTATCTATAGTCAGCACCCTTTACGACTTTAGCCAATTATCTAAGTCCACATGACCCGTTCAGCCCCCACCCCTCCTAGGCATCTCCCCTTCTAGAAACCACATATAAGGAACACTGTAAGAATAAAATTTTGAGGCTTGATCAGAAACCTGTTTGTCTTGCCTCCATTCTTTGCGTCCCTTGTCTGTCTCTCATTCTCTTAGGTGCGCCGCCTCGGTACCCCCGTTAGAAGACCCCGCTGGCCGGGGCAACTGGAGAGCTTTATTCAAAGTGAAATAAGCCAGTCAGAGAAAGATAAATATCACATGATCTCACTCATCTATGGAATATAATGAACAACATAAACTGATGAACAAAAACAGATCCAGAGACAGAGAAGCATTGATCAGACTGTCAAACCTCAGAGGGAAGGTAGGGGAGGGAGGGGGGAAAGGGGTTAGATCAACTAAAGGACTTGTATGCATGCATATAAGCCAAACCAATGGACACAGACAACAGGGGGGTGAGGGCATGAGTGTGGGGGTTGGGAGGAGGATAATGGGAGGATGAGAAAATTTTAAAAAAAAGAATAAGTGAAGGAAAATGGTATAAAAGAAAAGAGGAAGAAAATGTATGATAAAGAAAAAAGGGAAGAAATCAGAAAGGCAAAAAAAGTAAAGGAAAAAAGAAAAAGCAGGGGAAAGAATAAAAATAGAGTAAGAAAAAGAAAGGCAAAATTAGAGGTATGAAAAAATAGATCAAAATAATAACAAAGCGATGGAGAAAAAAATAAAGGAGATAATGCAAAAAAAAATAGTGAATTGGCTTTCATCTCAGCAGAGTTTATTGCCTCTTGGGAGCTCCCTTTGGATTTTTAGATTATTTTTTCTTTTTTTTTTCTTTTTTTTAAAATATATTTTATTGATTTTTTACAGAGAGGAAGGGAGAGGGATAGAGAGCTAGAAACATTGATGAGAGAGAATCATCGACCAGCTGCCTCCTGCACACCCCCCACCGGGGATGTGCCCGCAACCAATGTACATGCCCTTGACCGGAATCGAACCTGGTACCCTTGAGTCCGCAGGCCGACGCTCTATCCACTGAGCTAAACCGGCTTTGGCAAGATTATTTTTTCTAGTTCTGTGAAATATGCCACTGGTAGTTGAATCAGAATTGTATTGAATGTATAGATTGCTTTGGGTAGTATGGACATTTTAACAACTTGCAGAGCTAGTGTTATTTTTTCTAGTCTTTTGAAAAAAAATGCCATCGGTATTTTAATAGGGATTGCATTGGTTCAGCAGATTTCTTGGGGTGGTGTGGGACATTTTAATGATAAAACATAATTACTATTGAAATAGAATTTGTCAAATTATTTGATTTGGTTAAACACAAGTTAATTTTCTCATGATCTTAAATATTTAGTGGAAGAAATACTAGCTTATTTGTTCAACAAACTTGTATACCTTTAAGAAAACATACTCAAGTAGAATAAAAACATAATCTTGTAGTATTTCAACACTGATAAATAAGAAACAGCATAGCTGTTTTATTAAGTCAAAAATATTAAATAACTCTCATTTGATAGATTTACCTAAATTATGTGATTTTTAATTTTTACAATATTTGTTTAGCACATTGAAAGTATTTAATACCATACAATTTCCTTACTTTTCAAGCATTTTAGGAGCATTCCATTTATAAAAGCACTTATTTATAATCAAAATAGATCTTCTTTAAAATATTTTATAATCTAATTTTATATCATCCAGAGGTCAAAAAATATAATATAGTCATACAATGAAAAGTAAAGGTCTTTCTGAATTACATATAAACATACAGATGGATGAATAGACAGCTTATAGCTTTAATTATAAAATTTCAGCCATGGGTCAAGTGTAAACACAGAATTATAAAACTCACTATTCTATATCAAAGAGCTGTTCTTTTCCTGATAGGCATGGGATTCTTAATTTAAGCTCAAAATAGGAAAAAAAAAAAACCAATCAGATCCTGTCACCTTTCACCAACAGAGATAAGATCTATATAAAACATTAATATATTTACAGAAATCACTGAATAGTCAGACCATGAAAACCAAAGCAAGGAGGCATCAGAAATCAAGTAAGTACTCAAAAATAATTAAAATCAAATCTTTACAGTGCTAACAATGAACAAGAGTCCAGAACACAGGATCTGGTGCTGGACTCACTTTTGGATTCCTAGATTACCACTCAGGAGAGGAACACAAAGGGTTCTGTGGGGCCTTATTACCATGGTAGGGAAAATAAGCATCTGACAGTAAGATCTTACCCATTCTGGTCATGGCAACAAAGCCATGAAAGACAAAAGGCAACAATTAAGGAAATAATTTTATTCAGGCTATTGCAATAATGAGAATGTTCATGAATGAGGAATGTATCAAAGAAGAGAGGGAAAACTTGGAGTGGCCTTATCTGAGTCATTCAGAAAGGGTGGCGGTGGGTCTTTTTTGTGGGGGCAGGGTGGTCCTTTGCAGTTAGCCACTTCTTGGAACACAAAATTATCCTATCTAATAAAAGAGTAATATGCAAATTGACCATCACTCCAAGACACAAGGTGGCTGCCCCCATGTGGTCAAAGATGGTTGCCCCCATGTGGACACAAGATGGCTGCCACAAGATGGCCTGCAGGGGAGGGCAGTTGGGGGCAGTTGGGGGAGACCAGGCCTGCAGGTGAGAGCAGTTGGGGGGACCAGGCCTGCAGGGGAGGGCAGTTGTGGGCGATCAGGCAAGCAGGGAGGGCAGTTAGGGGTGAACGGGCCAGCAGAGGAAGGCAGTTGGGGGAGACCAGGTCAGCAGGGGATGTTAGTTGGTACCCACCAGGACTGCAGGGGAGGACAGTTGGGGGGGTGGCCTACAAGGGGGTGCAGTTGGGGGGGAACCAGGCCTGCAGTGGAGGAGAGTTGAGGGGACCCAGGCCTCCAGGGGAGGGCAGTTGTGGGCAATCAGGCCAGCAGGGAGGGCAGTTAGGGGTGATAGGGCCGGCAGGGGAGGGCATTTGGGGGAGACCAGGTCTGCAGGGGAGGGCAGTTGTGGGTGATCAGGCCAGCAGGGAGGGCTGTTAGGGGTGACTGGGCCAGCAGAGGAGGGCAGTTAGGGGTGACTGGGCCAACAGAGGAGGGCAGTTGGGGGAGACCAGGCCAGCAGAGGAGGGCAGTTGGGGGGGACCAGGACTGCAGAGGTTGGCAGTTGGGGGGGGGGGACCAGGCCTGCAGGGGAGGGCAGTTAGAGGGGACTAGGCCTGCAGGGGAGGGCAGTTGGGGTGGACCAGGCCTGCAGGGGAGGATAGTTAAGGGCGACCAGGCCTGCAGGGGAGGATAGTTAAGGGCGACCAGGCTGGCAGGGGAGGGCAGTTAGGGGTGACCAGGCCAGCAGGGGAGGGCAGTTAGGGGCAATCGGGCCAGCTGGGAAGCAGTTAGGCATCGATCAGGCTGGCAGGGGAGTGGTTACTGGCAGGGGAGTGGTTAGGTGGTGATCAAGCTGGCAGGCAGAAGCAGTTAGGGGCAATCAGGCAGAGGAAGGCGAGCAGTTGGGAGCCAGCAGTCCTGGATTGTGAGAGGGATGTCAGACATCCCTCAAGGGGTCTCAGATTGGAGAGGGTGCAGGTTGGGCTGAGGGACCCACACCCCCAAATTTCGTGCACTGGGCCTCTAGTCATTCATAAAATGGTAAGAATGTTTTCCAGAAATACAGGGTTCAAAACAATGCTCAACATTGCCAGGTTTGCTTACCATGTTTGTTTGTGTTCATCCTAAGAACAATCCTATCTAATAATAGACAAATATGCAAATTGACCATACCTCCGACACACCCACAAGCCACGCTCACCATCCAATCAGAGCGAGTATGCAAATTAACCCAAACCAAGATGGCTACAGCCACAGAGAGCAAGGTTTCCTAGGTAACAGAGGAAGCCAAGCTTTCCGCCTGCCCTGTCCAGGCCTAAGCCTCCACTCAAGCTACAAAGTTTCAATTATAGAAGGTAAACAAATTCAAACAAATGGCGGCAGAATGGAGCTTGAGAGAGCAGGCCAGGGTTGCCGCCGGCAACAGGGGAAGCAAAGCTTTCGGCACACCCTGGCCGGGCCCACCCGCTTAAGGCTACAAAGTTTCAATTATAACCCCAACACAAATGGCTGCCGGCGGCCTCGGAGGGAGCCCCAGGCTTGGCTCTGCTCCAGGCTACAAAGTTTCAATTGTAGAAGGAAAATAAATTCCAGATAACATGGCCTCCGCTTGCGTTGCTAGGGGGTGTGGCCCACCTGCAAACCACCACAGGCCCCTCGCTCAGGCCGCCCCACACCCCAAGGGAACCCCCACCTGATCCGGGACGCCCTTCAGGGCAAACCAGCTGGCCCCCACCCCTGCACCAGGCCTCTATCCTATCTAATAAAAGAGTACTATGCAGATTGATCATCACTGCAACACACAATATAGCTGCCCCCATGTGGTCAAAGATCCAGCCCCCATGTGGACACAAGATGGCCACCACAAAATGGCCAGCAGGAGAGGGCAGTTGGGAGGCACCCGGCCTGCAAGGGAGGGCAGTTGAGAAGGACCAGGCCTGCAAGGGAGGGCAGTTGGAGGTGATCAACCCTACAGGAGAGGGCAGTTAGGGGTAACCAAGCCGGCAGAGGAGGGAAGTTGGGGGCAAACAGGCTGGCAGCAGAGTGGTTAGGGGGTGATCAGGCTGGCAGGCAGAAGCGGTTAGGGGCAATCAGGAAGGCAGGCAGGCAAGCAGTTGGGAGCCAGCAATCCTGGATTGTGAGAGGGATGTCCGACTGTCTGTTTAGGCCCCATCCCACCGGGCAGTCGGACATCCCTTGAGGGGTCCCAGATTGGAGAGGGTGCAGGCTGGGCTGAGGGACAACCCCCCTCCGTGCACGAATTTCGTGCACCGGGCCTCTAGTAGGAAGTTATTGAGGGTTTAAGTAGGACTATGGCAGGGTCACTTGACCTCAGTCTGATTCTATCTTCCTATTTGCAGAATATTTTTTCCCTCAATGCTTCCTGCCCAGGTCTTCACAAAATGCTGGATTCTGAACTTCCTATTACTGTGATCCCTCTGCCTCACAGCATGCCCAATGGCTGCCTCTCTCAGGCTTTCTGACTATTTTCAGGCCCCACCACTCATCTCATCTCATCATCTCATCTCATCATCTCATCTCATCTCATCTCATCTCATCTCATCTCACAATGCCTTGAAGCAGAATCTCCCCATTAGGCCTATTCCACCATCATGAATGTTGAATATTGAGGGATCACAAACTGGTTTACAAGAGTAAGACAATCTAAATAAAAGGAAACCTGGTATAATGCCATCAATATGGAAAGGGGGTACTGTGAAAAACTGGAAAGTGTAAACCTGCCCAAATGTGACAGCCTCTACTCAGTATAAAAGTGCTAACAGTGAACAAGCTCACCCAGTGTTATCTGATTTATTTTCAAGTTCATGAATTTTTAAATGTGGGTAACCAATTCAAATGCTTCAAAACACTGTTCAAGTCACATAAGTTGTGAATGCTGAATTTGGCCTTCAGATTCCCACTTGGTAACTTCTAATCTCATCCCCAAGGAGATTCTGCCCCGCTCAGTCTGTTCCCCAACCCATCCCAGCTTCCAACAGAGCTCTGAACACCTGTTCAGATGCCCTTGGCCCAAGAAAGAATTAACCTGCAATCCTATACATTTACATATTAAGCCAGCTGCATGGAAAGAATAGGTCCATCTGAGTCTACCACAGAAAATGGGTTAAATTGCAATACATACCGGAGTGGAGGCTTCATCAGCGCCCCTGGCAGGAGCTGGATTGTAGGACAATCTGTTGGCCACTGATCCCACAAAAGCTGAGAAACAAGATATTTTCCAACCAAAGGGAGGTGAGGTTCAGCTCTCTCCCTCTTCATTCTTCCTCTGGAGAAGCAGGTATGAGGCAGAGGAGTACAAATGGCAGACAAACCCTGTGATAACCTACCAACTCCAAGACAACTAGCCTCTGGCAAAGTTCAACCTCTCCTGAATCACTTTTCCAAAACTTATCCAAGGTTCCCACATTGTGAATAGTAAACACTGATACACAGAGTGGCAACCTGTTGTGCCTGGGTATTTCTGACTTCAACACATTTAAGAATAATGCTCCAAGAAGCTTACATGATGGCTTTACTTACAGAAAAGGAAGCAAGAAAGAACAATTTCTTTCATAGCCAACTCTTGCACTAGAAAATATTTACAAGAACCAAAGGACAGATTCACAGAACATGCATACAGGCCATGCACACTCAAAATACACACTCATGCCCACAGCCCACACAGGAACACCCTGCTCACCCCCAGCACTACGCATACCTGCAACTCAAACTAGCCCCAGCCAGTAAACCCCTCACCTTCACCTCCTGGTCTTCAACACACGTGCAATCCTTGGCATTGATATTTCAGGCTCAAAACTTATTTCTGCTTAACATTAAAAGCACACCTATTTCCAAAGGAATTTAACACTGGACCCCATCAAAGGCACCAGGCTATTCTGTGAGTCTGTGAAAAGCCTTAGGAGCTGCTTGGGGGAATTAGTAGAAACAATATTCACAGACTACTGGCTTTCCTGGGTCTCAGGTCTGATCTATAAGCATAGAACATAACTAACACATCAGGCCTTCTGAAGTCAGTGTGACTCAAAACTCAGGGAAGGAGCAGGTAAACTGCTAGAGACTGGTTTTGTGTGCTCTTTGAGGCCTCATAAGAAAGAAGCCCCCATTGTGGTCCTATGTGCCTCAGGCATTTGCTACATGCAAACACAGTGTGTGCAGCATGGCAAGACCTGTGTGAACTAAAGTTGGTGGCTCCTTACTAGGGAAGTTTAAGAAATGGCTTAAGAGGCCCCCTAACAACAAAATGCAGTCCTCTTCTGCCCAAGCACCTGGAATCCACCATTACTCCTTCTTCCTGAAGCAGGGAAAGTTCCCTGTTGCAATGTAAATATATTGTCCAATTAATATCCATTAATATATTAGCATAGGTTCTTTATCCAGATTTAGTAATAAAATTGCCTAGAGAACAGAAAGTAGAGTCCTAAAGGGATGGTAAATAGGTTTAGGTAAAAGTTGCTAGGCAGGGGCAGGGGGGATGAGGAGGGAAAGAGGCCTAAAAGGCAGCAATTATGATTCCCTTAGAGGTTACAAAGAGCTTGGGCCCCTCAAAAATCCTTGTAAGTAGTTTATTTATCCTTCTCTTATTTGTATACATCAATAATGAACTCTCAGAGAGAAGGAAGGAAGGGAGGGAGGGAGAGAGAAAGAGAGAAAGAAAGAGAGAAAGAAAGAAAGAAAGAAAGAAAGAAAGAAAGAAAGAAAGAAAGAAAGAAAGAAAGAAAGAAGGAAGGAAGGAAGGAAGGAAGGAAGGAAGGAAGGAAGGAAGGAAGGAAGGGAGGAAGGAAGGAAGGAAGAAAGAAAGAAAGAAAGAAAGAAAGAAAGAAAGAAAGAAAGAAAGAAAGAAAGAAAGAAAGAAAGAAAGAAAGAAAGAACCCAGCCAGCATGGCTCAGTGGTTGAGCATCAACCTATGAACCTGGAGATCATGGTTCAATTCCCAGTCAGGGCATGTGCCCAGGTTGTGAGCTTGGTCCCCAGTGTGGGGCATGCAGGAGGCAGCCAATCAATAATTATCTCTCATCATTGATGTTTCTCTCTCTTCCTTCCTCTCTGAAATCAATAAAAATATTTTTTAAAAAGAAAGAAACTAAGAAAACAATCCCATTCACCATTGCAACAAGAAAAATAAGATACCTTGGGATAAACTTAACCAAGGAGGTAAAAGACCTGAAAGACCTGTACTTGGAAAGCTACAGGACATTGAAAAAAGAAATAGATGAAGATACAAACAGGTAGAAGCATATACCGTGTTCATGGATTGGAAGAATGAACATCATTTACACAATGAAATACTATGCAGCTGTAAAAAAACAACAACAACAAAGGCTCTCTTACCCTTTGAGACAGTGTAGAAGGACCTGGAGAGTTTTATGCTAAGAAAAGTAAGCCAGTCAGAGAAAGACAAGTATCACATGATCTCACTTATATGTGGAAAATAATCCTACCTAATAATAGAGTAACATGCAAATTGACCGTACCTCCGCTATGCCCGCGATTGGGCCAGGAGGCACAGGGGGGTGGGACTTGGGGTGGCCGGGGTAGCCGATTGGGCTGGTGAGAGGAGTGGGGGGCGGGGACTCGCGATCGGCCGCTGTGCTGCTGAGCAGGGACCAAATGGGGCCAGCAGGACGCTGAGCTCGCGTCGCCAGCGGCAGCGCGAGCTCAGCATCTGCGCCATGGCTGTGTTGCGGCCCAGTGGGCCGTGCAGCGAGAGTAAACGGGCCTCCGGGGCCACGCGCATGCGCCCCCGCCCCGATCGTCCATGCAGCAGGACTTAAAGGGCCCCCCGGCGCTGTGCGCACATGCCCCCGCCCAGGCCGGCCGTGCGGCAGGAGTGACCGGGCCTTTGGGGCCCGGAGCTCAGCATCTGTGCGGCAGGGGAGGAACCAGAAAAATGGACCTTTCCAGTTCCTGATGCTGACAGCCCTATGGGTGCCGGGGTCCTCCACCTGCAGCCCCCAGTCGCAGCCCATCAGCCCCAGTCGCAGACTGGAAGCCCCCTGCCAGCAGTCCAGACGGGACCAGTGTGGCGCTGTGGTGGTGGGTGTCAGCGGGCATGCTACAGACATCAAATCACTGCCACCGAGGCCATCCCCACACACACACTCGCAAGTAGTATGGTCCAAGGGGGTGACTCCTAAGGCAAGGCACCCATGGCAGCTGATGCTCACCATGCCAGATGAGGAAGCCAGACCTGAAAGCCCAAGCCCCCGAGTACCCGAACTGCAGGGCATCATGGGCCAGGGCCCTGAGGAGGCCCCAGGACAAGCATCTTCCCAGAGACTGTGCAGAAGGAGGGGAGGAACCTCTGGCTAGAGGCCGGGGTGAGGGATGCTGGTGTCTTTGCAGGCCAAGAAAGGGCTGAGGGACACCCCCCCGCCACTGCACCCCTGTGCACGAATTTCATGCACCGGGCCTCTAGTGAATAAATAAACTGATGAACAAAATAGATCCAGAGACATGGAAGCATGGAACAGACTGACAAATCTCAGAGGGAAGGGGGGAGTGGGAGGAATTAACCAAAGAATTTATATGCATACTAGAGGCCCGGTGCACGAAATTCGTGCACGGGGTGAGGGTAGGTGTGTCCCTCAGCCCAGCCTACACCCTCTCCAATTTGGGACCCCTCAAGGGATGTCCGACTGCCCGTTTAGGCCCGATCCCTCTCACAATCCAGGACTGCTGGCTCCCAACTGCTCACCTGACTGCCTTCCTGATTGCCCCTAACCGCTTCTGCCTGCCAGCCTGATCACCCCCTAACCACTCCAATGCCAGCCTGATTGATGTCTAACTGGTCCCCTGCCAGCCTGTTTGCCCCCAACTTCCCTCCTCTGCCGTCCTGGTCACCCCTAACTGCCCTCCCCTGCAGGGTTGATCACCTCCAACTGCCCTCCCTTGCAGGCCTGGTGCCTCCCAACTGCCCTCCCTTGCTGGCCATCTTGTGGTGGCCATCTTGTGTTCACATGGGGGCAGGATCTTTGACCACATGGGGGCAGCCATATTGTGTGTTGGAGTGATGGTCAATCTGCATATTACTCTTTTATTAGATAGGATATGCATAAACCATGGACATAGACAATAGTGCGGTAGGCCTGGGGGGGCGGGTCCAGGATGGAGGGGGTCAATGGGGAAATAACGGGGCCATCTATAATACTTTCAGCAATAAAGATTTTTTTTAAAGAGGCTAATTGATTTGACCTAAGTTCATCAATGGCTAAACCCAACAGTACATCAGCTCATCATTTGAATTAAGTCCTGTAAACATTTTCTGCTCATCTGCTCCACTCAGGCAATATGTTTTCTGACCAAGATACAGAGATAGTAAAAACACTGTCCTCACTCTCAAGGAGCTCAGTCTACTATAGATGACAGACTACAACATGAAAATGGAAATAGTAGGCACTGTGAGAACACCTGATCCAGGCAGAGATGTAGGGGTGCAGCAATGTCAAGGAAGGCTTGCTGCAATAACTAAGACTTGAACTCAAATATTCTCACTCCAAACCCCACACCCTTTCTATACCCCTGATGGTAAGCATCATGATGCTTTGACACTTTGGTTTTCTCAGCTCATGGATAAGGTATAACATGCTCCAAGATTCCAGGCCATCATTCCTAAGTCCTAACCTCAGGTCCTTACAGCTGTGGCTGTCAAATCAGTCAGGCTTCCAGGTCCTGCTATCATAGTCAGGGCTGAAAGATGAGACAGAGGGCCGGAGAACCAGGACACAGGCTTTATTGGAGGAGAAGACCCCTGCCGGGCTACCTTCCAAGGAGAAAGAGCACATGTGCAGGGGTGAACACGCCTTTTGAGGGGAGGAAAGGGAAGGGATGGGGCTTAGAGTACTTGGCACACGCTGATTGGTGGTTTCATATAAGGCACATGATTAGGCACTTAGGGACTTAAGAATCGGGGGCTTAGGGTATTTGGCAGGTGCTGATTGGTGGTTCAATGTACAGTCCATATAAGGTGCCTGGTCAGGAATGTCCGGGCTGCAGGTGGAGTTTACGTCATTCTCCGTCCATCAGTTGGGGGAAAGGAGGATCTATCATTCCAGGCTTCTGGTAATATTTAAAAAATTGAGAGTCCAGGCAAGGTCAGGGGGTGAAGGTCCATCTTCTGTAGCTACTTCCAGCTGAGAGGGGGAGTCGTTAGGGGTGTCTACCCGGGGTCTCAAGGATTCTGGTGTTAGGTTCTGAATTCAGTGCCAGAGAGATCTCTCCCACCTTCTGGTTGGCGAATGCCTGCATTCTGTTCTGCAAGAAACTAGTGAAATAACACATGAGACAGGGGCCAAAGAGCAAAATTAAGAGTATAGATACCAGTGGGCCTAATAGTGGGAAGAGCCATGGAGTAAGTGAGCAAAAAACAGGGAGTGTTTTCCCTGCTGGATGAGGGATGCAGCAGCATGATTTCCCCAAGAGACTGGTTGGTGAAGTCTTGAGAGCAATCCTGTTGAGTCACTTGGGAGGTAAAAGCTGGTCCTGAGGCTGCCACAGCGTCACTTGTCTGGTTTTGCTGCTTTTCTGGGCCTGGAGCTGAAAGACAGCTGAGACCTAGATGTCATTTTTAGGGGGGAAAAGAGTAGGGGTCTCAATTGCCTTACTAGTGATATGAAAGGGGAGAATAGGTTACCCTGGGGGTAAGGTTCTTGCTTGCCTAGTTTTGCCCCTTGCTGGGCATCCAGCTGATGGGGAGACAAATGTATGTGTTTTTCCCACAGGGGAAGAAAAATCCCTGGTCATGGAGACAAGCTGATAGGTGTAAGGAGAAGAGGTGGACTAAAGGGTATGAGATTCCTTTTTCTAGTTCCGCACTCCAAGCTGAGAGGGTGGTCACCATGGCCCTACCAATAAGGGGTGACAGATGAGTGATTGAGATTGTATTGCAGTGAAAGCGGGAGGGAAAAGGAAGGAAAGGAGTAGTAGAAATCAGGGACTTGGATGGTTGGATAAGAGGTTAGACACTGAATATTCTGGTTTAGCTTAAGAAGTATCCAGCAACCTTGTCCTGCCAGGCTTGGAGACTGAAGCCTCACTTTCTTGCTCAGAGTAATTTTCTTTCTTTCTTTCTTTCTTTCTTTCTTTCTTTCTTTCTTTCTTTCTTTCTTTCTTTCTTTCTTTCTTCTTTCTTTCTTTCTTTCTTTCTTTCTTTCTTTCTTTCTTCTTTCTTTCTTCCTTCCTTCCTTCCTTCCTTCCTTTCTTTCTTTCTTTCTTTCTTTCTTTCTTTCTTTCTTTCTTTCTTCCTTTCTTTCTTTCCCATCTCATCACATGCACAACCTTCACAAAAACCTTCACAATTTCAAATTAGCCTTCAAACCTTCCTTCTATGTCCTTCAAAAATGCATAACCATGACTCAGACCTTCTATTAAGTATTTCTAAAAAGGCAAGGGGGGGGTAAAACAAGATTATTGTTAGAGTAATAAATTTGACAGTAAAATAGTAGTCAAGTTTTCAGACAAATTTAAATTGGCTAGTTGAAACAAGTGAATATTCTAGAAAAATTAATTGTACCAGACAAAAAGGTATTCCTAAAGAGTCAACTAAAATTTTTATTGGTACTTCATCTCATGATAAAAGTGTGCACCATATAATGAACCTAAAACAGCTATATTATAGTGCAAAAAATTAAAATTTAAAAGCCACCAAGAATACATTATAAAATTTTCAAAAGCCTCCTAACATTTAAATCAAAAAAGGAGGGGATAGTAGAGGAATATCATGTAAGGAAAAATATCCTGTAAGTAAATTACATCTAGAAAATTAATACGTTAGAAAATTAATTGTAAGGCTAAAAGCAAGACACCCATGAAAAACACACAAGGTGACAAAACAAGCCAGAGGAAAATCATTTGGGCAAAAATTGAAAAAGGATCCCCAGTCAAATTTATAGAAAATATTCCTTTATTAACCTTTGGTCGAGAATATGTTTGTATATTTTCAGAAAACAACTCCGAGACCATGTGGATTTCAGCAAGAGAGGAATCGACAGGACTACTCCAGCCATGAAGACAGAAGAGAAGCAGTCCAGAGACGGAAGACGCTGATGTGGCCTTCCCATACTAGCAGTTAGCAGCTGTGCATCACTGCAGATTGCCCAGGACCAAACCGGACAGAGTCGGACCTGCATTACCACCATTTGTCCACCATCCAGAACTGAAATGTCAGTGCTGACATGTACACATAAGGAACTGTTGGACATTGAAATTGGGTCTCAAAAGAACTGTTGGCCCAGAAAAAAACTCACTACACACTGATTCATTTGCCTGTCACCATAACCATTATTGCTTGTCTCATTTTCGGTTCTTATAAGTGTATTTCTAATAGCACATGATCTCACTCATCTAGGGGAAATAATGAACAACATAGACTGATGAACAAGAACAGACCCAGAAACAAGGAGGCATGGATCAGACTGTCGGGCCTCAGGGGGAGGGTAGGGAAGGGTGGGGGTAAAGGGGGAGACCAACCAAAGGACTTGCGTGCAGGCATATGAGCCTAACCAGCGGTTAAGGACAACAGGGGGGTGGGGGCATGTGTGGGGAGGGGTGTGGGATGGGAATGGGGGGACGAGGACAAATATGTGATACCTTCATCAATAAAGAAATTAAAAAAATAAAAAATAAAAAAAATAATAAAAATAAATAAAAATAAAAAAAAATAAAAAATAAAAATAAAAAAAAAGGCAAGGGGGGAGGGAGCAGGCTCCGCAGCCTGTTCCCAGGCTAGCCAGGCCTCTAGCCGCTTGAATCCCAAACCGCAGCATTCTTCCTAGAGATAATGATCATAGAGGAGATAAGGAGATGAGGCGTTTACAGTCCAAGGAATGGCTTGGCCTTTTGGTTCCAGAGAGTGAAACTGAGGTAGGTGACTGTGGTTTGGGAAAACTGGGTTTTATGAGGGGATTCATGGTAGCCCTGGCCGGGCACTGAGGTAGAATGAGAAAAGAGTGAATGGGGGAATTTAGTAAGATGCAGTGTAGACATGAGGTGGCTAATGGCTGTGAGACTAATCCGTCAACCCCTATAATAGAGACTGAGGAGTGGACAAGGGTCCAAGTGAATTCAGAGAGCAGAATAAGTGGCCCTCGTGTCAATTAAAAAGGAGATCGGCTTACCTGTCACCACAGTCGTTACCCGAGGCTCTGTCCTAGTGATGTAAGTCTGTGGGGCCCTGTCAGGGCCTGGGCAGCTTCTTCGGTGGCCAATCCCAGGAGGTCTGGGAGCTTCAAACCAGATCCAGAGGGTGGCCATGCTGGACTGGCTGAGGCCAGACCTGGGGAGCCAGACTACAGTCTCATTTCCAGTGGCCTTCCCTTCCGCACCTTGGGCAGGGCCCAGGCGGGGGTCTCGGGTTTGAGCAGGACTTGGCTCAGTGTTCTTCCTTGCTGCATTTGAAGCAGAGCTCGGAGGAGGCTTAGCTCCTGACTTACCTGCGGTTGGAGGACTGGCACTTTGTTTGGAGTTTGAAAGCAGTGGCTAGGAGCTAGAAGGCCTCCTACTGGGCCTCAGCCTTGGCCTGATCTCGCCTTTGATTTTGGATTTGGGTCTCCTTGTCTCTATTATTAAAGACCTTAAAGGCCAGGTTAACGAGCTCTTTTTGAGGGGGTTGTGGACCTGTATCTATTTTTTGAAGTTTGCGGCGTATGTCGGGGAGTAAAGGTGGTCAGGTCAGTGGAAAAAGAAACCTGCGATGCCTCTCCATCTGTGAGGCTGGACATAGAGAATGGGACATGGACTCAGACTATGCCCTCAGTTCCTACTGCCTCCCTCAGGGGTAGAATGGACGTGGGAATAGAAGAAGCTGTTGAGGAAGGCAGTCTTTGGGCCTGAGAATGAGTGTTAGATGGGAAAGGCTGTTTTGGAGCTCAGGTTCTCAGGATTTGAGCTCTCAGGGACTGGGGAGAAGGCAGCTGCTGGTTAAGAGGGTCTGAAGAGGAAGAGCCTAGGCATTTTTCAATTTGTGAAAGATCAGAGAGTGAGAAGGGAAATGGCCAGCCACCTGTGAATTCGGTTGCTGGCGGCCACAGGAGCAGAGATTAGGTGGAGAGCACAGGGGAAGGCAGGCGGTTAGAATTCTCAGAGGTAGAAATGCCCCATCCTGCCTCCCATAATGAAGGCGGGACCAGGAGGGGCTGCACAGGGAGGGGCATGCAAGCACCGCCACCACTGCAGCCGCTTTTCTGGCTCTGCTGCCACTGCCGCAGGTCAATGGGCGGGACCAGTGTGTGTGAAGGGGGAAAAAAATTGACCTGGGAAAAAGAGTGCTTAGTCAGGGAGGGACAGGTTTAGGATTGTAAGGAGGTGGTGGGAGTGAGACACATGGAGAGAAATGATTTACTGGGTCGAAAGAGTCAGAAGACAGAGAAAGGGGTTTGAGAGAGCAAAGAGGACTTCACGAGGAGGATCTGATGGTGGAACATGAGGAGTAAAGCCAGGGGGTAGAACGGGAGGGTGGGAGGGGGGTGGGGAAGCCTGTTCATAAGGATCTCGAATGCTTTCCAATCTGGTGGCAAAAATTATCTAGGTCGTGGAGGATATTGGAATCAAAAGTGCCATTTTCAGGCCACAGAGAGATTGTGGCCAGGTAGAGCTTCTTTGGTTTGATGTAGCCAGAAAGACCAAGGGTCGAGAGATTGGCAAGGAGACACCCTAAAGGTGGGTAGAGGGGGGTTTGGAATGAGAGGTTCCCATGACCGGAGGGAAGGGCCAACGAGAAGTTGGGGAGGAAAGAAGAAGCGTCCTTCTTTTCCCTCAACCAACCTGAGAGAGAGAGAGACGAGAGAAGGTTCCAAGGTCGTCACCCCAAGACCTTTCCCGTAGAGACGAGCAGAGTTTTCCCAGCCAGACGCCTGGGCTTTCAGATGTGAAGCCGAGGAGATGGGAAAACTCTGAGGCCCTTCCAGGTCAAGGGAACGAGGGGGCGGGGGGGGGGGGGAGAAGTTCCTGAAGCCTACCGGTAAGAAAGCGACGAGATTACCATGTGTCCTGGTACAGCAGGGTTCGAGAAGTGTTCTGAGCAGGCCAATCAACTCAGAACCATGCCACCAAGCAGAGCCAGAGCAGGAGTCAGAAGCTTGGGGCTAGGTCCAAGGATCGTCCACATTCACCCAGGGTCGGCACCAATATGAAAGATGAGACAGAGGGCCGGAGAACCAGGACACAGGCTTTATTGGAGGAGAAGACCCCTGCCAGGCTACCTTCCAAGGAGAAAGAGCACATGTGCAGGGGTGAACACGCCTTTTGAGGGGAGGAAAGGGAAGGGATGGGGCTTAGGGTACTTGGCACACGCTGATTGGTGGTTTCATATAAGGCACATGATTAGGCACTTAGGGACTTAAGAATCGGGGGCTTAGGGTATTTGGCAGGTGCTGATTGGTGGTTCAATGTACAGTCCATATAAGGTGCCTGGTTAGGTGTTCAGGAATGTCCAGGCTGTAGGTGGAGTTTACTTCATTCTCCGTCCATCAGTTGGGGGAAAGGAGGATCTATCAAGGGCCACTATGGGCTTCCCACAACATTGATTGTTCTTCCCCTTTAACTTGTGGGCTAGTGGGAAAAGAGACCTAAGGAGTCTGTGACATGGTTAAATGCTGGAAGCTAGGAACAGCAGTTAGCATAATAAATGCAGGAGGTCCATCAAAATGTTGATGGACAGCTTTAGCAGGGCTGAAGATCTGCATATGATTGCCTGCTGCCAGACAGCTGAGGGCAGTTTCCCCCAACCTGATGGTCCTTTATTGTTTACTTCCCTTTTTCTTGACCCCTTGGGGCACAACCTAATGTGCTAGGCTCCAGGACAGATACCACAAATTCCTTCATTATCATGTTAATTGTTCTTGCACCCACCTAAGTATCTGTCTATCATTTTACTTTTTATCCAATCCAAGGAGTTTCCCCGCTTTGCTTTCTCCCACCTCCTTAATCTATCACCAATGGATTTCATGTAACCCACCTACTTCCCCTTTCCTTTTATTGCAATGTATAAATACTGATGTAACCCGCCATATCTCAACGAATTGAGATAACCCGAGCATTATCTCAATTCGTTGAGGTTCTGCTTCCCAGCATATGTCGACAGTTTGGTTCAAATAAACTCACAAAATTCTTTACAGGTTTCAATGGTTTTTTACGTTAACACCATTTACTGGGAAAGGTAAGAAATGCCAATGCAAAGGAAAAAAATTGGGAAGGAATAAAAGAGAGTAAAGAAAGAATTAGAAAAATGCATAGCAAAGAAAAAGGCTATAGTGTCGGAGAAGAAAAAGTTCTCTGTGGGCTGAGGTGATCAGGAAGGCATTTCTGGAGGAGGTAGGACTTGAGTCCAGCATTGCAGGACAAGAAAGATTGGGTATACATGAGAGATACATTTCAGGGAGGAGAAATACTTTGAGCACAGTTACAAAGTGAGAACATGAAAGCTGTATTCAGGAGACAGAGAAGAGGCCTATCTAATTCTGCCAGATTTTGGGGATATAGTGGGGAACCAAACACAGTCAGCCCCTGTTCTCATGGAACATACCTGGGTCAGAGGGATGGGAAGGGACAATAACAACCAAATAACCAAATGGAGATTTGAGGTAGCAATAGGTGCTATAAAGACAATAAATAGAGTGATATTGATATAGTAGGCACTTAGACAGACATGAGCAGAGTAGGAACAATAGGCCATGTACAGAAGGTCACCAGGCTATAAAGCCCTGGGTGCCTAGCAATGGACAATTTAAGGTGGGGCCTTGCCCCCAGGGTGGCCTTTCCTTTCCTAGCATGTTACTGATTATGGGGTTCAGACTTTGCCCTGAACTTTACTCCCTTAGAGGCCATAGAATAGCCTCATATGATCCCCATACAAGCCCTTGCATGACCACTCTCTTAAGGATTAAGCCTTAGAGGTAACATCTAGGCCTCAGTTGTGTTTCAGCTCCAGGCCCAGAAAAGCAACAAGGCCAGGCAGGGCAACAACATGGCTGACCTCAGGACCAGCTGCAGTGACTAATGACTCCCTGACCTGGCACCAGCCAATCACTGGAGAACATGACCCTGAGCAGAACACCTCTAAAGTTGATGAATATTCTACTGTTCTACTTGATTATCCCCTGAGACCTTCAGATAAAACCCCTTAAAACAAAAGATTCAGCTCTCTCTCTCTCTCTCTCTCTCTCTCTCTCTTGCTCTCTCTCTCTCTCCTCTGCCTTTCCCTACCCCTTCTTTTCCCAGCACACCTGAACCTTTTCCCCTGTCCTTCCCCCAGGCATGTATATCCTTGCTTCCTTTCTCCTAAGTTCCAATGACCCTTCTTTTGCCTCTGTAACCACAGCCCAGCTGGCTCACCTTTTCTAACTCTGTGACTTTCTAAATAAACTTTCTCTTATAATTTCAGTTCTTGGCTCTGAATTCTTTTCCAGCCAAACTCAAGGGCCAAGGTTGCTGAACCGATGTCCAATTCTGCCAGTTAATTTCTGATGCCCTGACCTTTCCTCCCTTAGAGGCCATAGAATAGCCTCATATGATCCCCATACAAGCCCTTGCATGACCACTAGCATTATGGCTGGTGGTGGGAAGAGCTATCTAACTATGGGAGTAAGGGCCAACCTCTGAGGAGGTGTCATTTTTGCTACAACCCAAATGAGGGTAGATCTAGGAGAGCAGGTGAGAATATGACAGGAAAGATGGTTGTTGAAACCATAACTGGAGACTCTTCACCCTAGCTTAGCTTTCATCTAAGCCCAGGTGAAAGACACATAGGGCAGCATTGAACCTGTTTTTAATTTGTTCAAGACAGGGTGGGGTATGGAAAAAGGCAAAATGTAATTTTGGGTCACTGGGTTAAATCAGGTTGGGGGCCTAGCCTGACAGAGTGGGCTACATCTAAAGGCACACTTTGAAAAAATAAAAATAAAAATAAAGGCACACTTTGTCCTAACATTCACATCTTTCACTAAGCCCATGTTCTCACACACTCTTCTTCTTCCCTCAAATGCCCATCATTTCCTAAGCTGGTTCAGTTCTCTCAACACTGTGGGAACCAGAGTCCCTGCAGCCAAGGCCTGATCCACAGAAATTGCCCTATGCCCAGGGGCTCAGCCTAAAATGGCCCAAATGCATGAGCAGGTAGTCATCTCTTTTTTTTTAAGGCCAGTCTATTGCTTTAGAGTGAGGGCCTAAGGCCCATGCTGGTAAAAAGGCTAATTAAACTTAAGTGAATCTCCTTTTTATGCTTCCCTTAGCTTTCTTCATAGTCACAGAATCCCTGCAGCAGTAGCCATGACCTGTGTCTACAAATAGTCCCTAAAAAAAACTGTCAGGTTGGTTATTTATCTGTAGTACCCCAGCATCCCCTTCCTGTGCCTTTCTCTTCCCTTGAGGAAAATCTTTCCCTGGCCTGATGTTCAGGACCCTCATGGTCTCTCCTTTTACCCAATCTCCTTCTTTCAGGAAATAATCGTAAAAGCCCATTAATATTAATATTGAAGTAACTAATGAGATTGAAGGAGTATTTAAATTTTATTAGAGTGGAATTCTAGGTCTTAACAAATAGATGTAGAAGTTCTTTTTGTTTTGTTTTTTTTTTTCAGTTGGGCATTTTACATGCTTCCCTAAAAATGATGTTAGAAAGGCAGTTGCCTATTCTGGCAATATGGAGTTAAATTCTGGTTCCCTGAGGCAGACACTAAAAGAAAGACAATGCAGGGGCAGGAAAGAGCCAATACACAGATTTGTCATAACTGTGGGATGAGTTTATTTGTTTTTAAGCATAATAATGATTAATATATGACAACACCCTGTATTGCGGGTATAAAAACACAGTCCTTCCCAAAATATGACTCAGCCTCTGTGCTCCCAGATACACTGAAATTCCTTGGAAGGCAGCTGCAGGCCTTCATGGAGGCTCCCATTCTTGCTTCTTTCACAGTAAGACAAACTAAAGCAGACCCAAAACCCTGATTATAGGTTCCAAGTTACAAGGGAAGAGGGGCTGGGCTCACAAATCCCCATACTGTATAGCCAAGTATGTCCTGTTTGAACCAACAGTTTACCCACCCCCAACTACCACCTGGGAAATGGGCTGCTTCTAGGCCAAACTCCCTGTTTAATAGTGATCCAAACACCTCATCCTGGACTTTTGAGTGGAAGGGCCTGGGCAAGGTTGGGGGAATAACTGTTGCCTTTATTCAAAAAATTCCTACACTTCCAGAACCCTAACACTTCCCTCCTCTTGCTTGGGGAGTCCTTGTGATTATATCTTTTATACTAAGAAGTGAAAAAATAACTAATTCCTTCTATTCAGACCATACTCCTGGGTGTGGCTTTTCAGTTAACTAACTGCTTTCTGGAAGGAGGAGAAGTAAGAAGGAGTGGGGTGAAGTAAGGGCTAGGAAGAATCCAAGTATTATAATTACTATGACTTTAGACTGTGGGTTCCAAAGGTTTCCCTTTCTTCTTACTATACTTATTATTAGGAAAGCTAAGAGCCAAAGAGGGCAGGGACTTGTCCAAGGTCACACCAATTTACTTTACTTCAGATTAAGCCTTACAAGTGTATTTATTGTTTTTGTAACCACAACAAATGAGAGTAGCAAATTATGAGGAGGCAGAAATACTGCTAACAGCAGAATTAACAGTTGAATGGAGATGGAAATGGTGAATCAAAGTCTTAAGGTTGTGCCCTCTTAATAATACAGCAAGACTGACAGGCTCCTATTGTCAAACATGGAGCAACATGGTAAGCAATGAGAAACTTGACAAGTCTTGTTGGCCAATCCTGCCTAACTATTCCCTTTAGGGCATTATTTATTGTCTCTGGACCATCCTTTTAGCCTGACCATTTGCTTGAGGGTGCTGAGTTATGATTGAGACAACCCAGCTAAGTTTCCTTTCTTAGAAAACATTAAAGTAACTCCTTAAGCCCAACTGAGGTAAACCCCAGCCGCATATTAAAAATGATGGAACTCAAAGGTGTGGTTGCGGTATATTAGGGACAAGATTCAGAGCATCAGGCTCCCACTAAAAAAGGAGCTACCACAGACATGAGTCTTTTCTCTGAACTGCTTTGCCAAATCATTGTAGATTCTTGACTAAGGCTTCTCAGACACTTCCCCTGAAAAGGCAGGTGCCTTTGGAAGCCTGGGATAAGCAGCCCCACCTACTCTACACTCCTCTGTCCATGTTACTTTTAGCATCAGAATCCCACCCAGTGCCACCAGGTTCAGCTAGTATCAATAGTTCCTGGATATGCTCTTTGTATTATGGGCAAGATAACAGGATTACCATTTGACTGTCACTTGAGTAGATTTGGATGTGAGGCATGCAATATGGACCAGTGGGGAGGATGAAGACATTACTCCCAGGTGAGATGAAAGCTGGAAGTCACTACCCTGACCATTTAGGCTTGGCCCAGAGGGAGAAAGCGGTGGGACAGAACAATGCACCCTTGCTAAAAAGCATGTGGATCTCTGGGTTAGGTTAAGTATGGGATGCAGGTTCCCAGAAAGCAGGCAGGTGCAGCAGCAGCCCCCTGCCATCACAGCCAGAGAATTTACATAGCAGGCAATAATCTCCCAAATTAGACAGATGATAGCATTGAGTCCATTCATAGCTAGAGTTAAGACACTGGCAGGGGAGGATAGGAAAAAGCATTCAGCCTCCATGGGAGGAACTTGGCAAGAGATAGGTAGGGAATCAAGGCCACAACCAAGTAGACCTTAGTCCAAGAAGAAAGCCAAAGCCCAGGCAAATTAATTGAGCCACACAGTTGGGGATAGGAAAGGGCTGTGACAAGAGGGATGCAAGGTACTTGGTTCTTCCTTCTGGCTCACCACAGACACCAATGGGCTAAGGTAGCTGAGGTGCCTCCATACCCTATTCAGGTTGGGCTCAGGGTGGGAAACTAGGAAAGGTTGGGGAAAGAAGGGGCTTGTAGCCCTCTTGAATAATGGTGGTGGAGTAAGTGGAAGCTACACTGACACCCAGTATCAAACTGTAAATACAACTAAAGTACAGAAAAACCACCCTGAAAAATCTACTGAAGACTAGCTGGAGAGAACCCAGACAACCAAGGACAGAAAATGGAGACCGAATGAGATCGGTAGGAAGTGCAGAGGTGTGAAAGGGGTGGCTGGGCTCCCACAAACAGAAGGTGAAGTTCCGGAGAGATATCTCAGCTGTGAGGCATTCCCACTGAGAACTCTTGGGTCTAAACCCCTGGAGCATAGTAACCTCCATCTTGGGTAAAAACTGCTGTTTAAAATTTAACCCTGCTATTCTGGCTTCTGTAAATGCTTTCTTGCTTAAATAATAGGGAAAAATAAGACTACTCCCCATTCCAGAGAGGCCATAAACTATGCCCCAGACAGAGTTGTCAGTGCTGGCACCAGGCCAGGCCTTGAGATATGGTCTCACAGCCCTGTCCCAGCACACAGGACTTTTTCGCAGAAGGTCCGGAAGTCTCACTCCAAATTTGGAAAACAAAGAGCTGAAAAACATATAAATAAGGGAGACTTCCACCATATTGGGCCCCAGAATTTGAGAAGCAAGGTTTTCCGCTGGGTCTGCTAGCACTAGCGAACAGGACTCCAAATAAATTTGGCTTATTGACAAAGGCGTCTTCTTATTTACAATATAACACCCCAAGCTGAGCTCCCCCTCCCAGAGCACCAGAAATAGGAAAGATATCCACTTAACATCTGGCTATGAAAGTAGCAGGGCTGCTGTCTGCCAGTGAGCAACAGCTAGAAATGCTGGCACCCTCTTAAAGGGCCAATGCACAAAACTTCGTGTGTAGCCAATCACCTTGGGCTCTGGCAGAGGGAAGGCAGAGTGGACTGGAGTTGTGTGAGAAGAGTCCAGGTTTGGGAGCTCTAGGATTGGAGCTCGGAGGGCAGCCACCCAGGTTTCCTATGCTGAGTCATTTCCTCACACTGCGGAGTACATCTTTCTCCAGCAGACCTTTGCTTTTAAGGAAGTTTTTGCCTGGTGGAAGGCAGTTGCCCCACTCGGTTGGAAGACCTCTCCCTCCATGTTGTGGCTGATAGCCTGAGGCTAATTAAGACTCTGTGTCCCACCCATGGGTGGGGCAAGAAAGTATAAATACACAGGGGTCTCCACCCAGCTTCCCTTTTGTATGACACGAAATCAAAACAATGCCCCTTTGTGTGTACAATTAAAGAGAGGTTTCTGGTTTGTGTGGACACCAAAGAAAGGGTGTCAATACTATCACTACGTGCCCCTGGTAGAGGTGCAGAAAATGTAACTAAGACCTTGTCTATATAAAAAGAAATGGACAGCCAATTTGAAAGGGAATTGCCATGGACTAGAACAAAGAATATCCTTACATGATATTATTCTACACTGTCATTAAAATTTTTCCCAGATTTGGATCACCCCCAGTACTTATAATAGTTCCTTGCACCCTTGGGGATAAAAAAAAAATCATCTGTTTGGTGCTTGGAGACAAACTTAACACATCTCTTCATACTTTAGAATTACAACAGCATAATATACAATTATCCCAAGCAAACGTACAAACTAATTCTTTGAATGTCTGGCAGCAATTTAAAAAGGACATGTGAGGATTTAATCCTTTTCATTGTGTAGAGGGCCTCCTGGGAAGGCACCTGAGCATTCTATATTGGTCCCTCTTACCCTTTAGGCCAAGAGGGACCCTCTTCTCACAATTCAATTGCTCACAGCTGTTGCATGAGCTCTCTGTTCATGTCGAGGTTGAAGTCTCGTGATGACTGGTGCCATGGATCTGTCTCTCACCCAGTGGGGCAAACTGAGCCCTCCCTGGAGAAGAAACCCGGGTTCCACAAGATATGTGATCAGTGCTGGGGCCCCGCCAGCAGGCGAGGGGATCCCAAGGCAGGTGCTGGGCATGGAGGCCACGGGGGCATAGGCTACCAAGGAGACAAAACTGAACCTCATGTCACCCTGCTTGGCCCCGGAGGATGGCTGGTTAGCCAGAGACGGGTAAGATTCCTCAAGGAAGGAACAACCTAAGATAGGCACAGTCACAGAGGGGCCATCAGGAGAGAATTTGGGGATCAACAGAGGTGGGGCACAGACCCTCACCCCCCCAACATTACAGGGGCCTGAACCCTAGCCCCTTCTGAGGGAGGTCTCCTGCCCCCAGGGCTGCTTCGTGCTTCCCATGCGCACCTCAGATCAGGACCCAGGTGACCGACAGAGACTTGGCCAACAGTAGCTGCCCTCTCACTCCAACAAGAATTGTTTGAGTTGTCTTGTACCCATGGTGTGGGGAAGTGGGTTTATGATATCTAAATCCAGCCTACCACCAGGAATGCTCAGGACCTACTCAAGAAGGCAAATAATCCCTTCCACCAATATTTATAGGGTAAAATAAGATTGTTGTTAGAGTAATAAATTTGACAGTAAAATAGTAGTCAAGTTTTCAGGCAAATTTAAATTGGCTAGTTGAAACAAGCGAATATTCTAGAAAAATTAATTGTACCGGACAAAAAGGTGTTCCTAAAGTGTTAACTAAAATTTTTATTGGTACTTCATCTCATGATAAAATTGTGCACCATGTAATGAACCTAAAACAGTAATATTCTAGTGCAAAAAATTAAAATGTAAAAGCCATCAAGACTACATTATAAAATTTTCAAAAGCATCCTAACATTTAAATAAAAAAAAGAAGGGGATAGTAGAGGAATATCATGTAAGGAAAAATATCCTGTAAGTAAATTACATCTAGAAAATTAATACTTTAGAAAATTAATTGTAAGGCTAAAAGCAAGACACCCATGAAAAACACACAAGGTGTCAAAACAAGCCAGAGGAAAATCATTTGGGCAAAAAATGAAATAGGATCCCAAGTCAAATTTATAGAAAATATTCCTTTATTAACTTTTGGTTGAGAATATGATTGTATATTTTCAGAAAACAACTCCGAGACCATGTGGATTCCAGCAACAGAGGAATCGACAGGACTACTCCAGCCATGAAGACAGAAGAGAAGCAGTCCAGAGATGGAAGATGCCGACGTCGCCCTGCCATACTAGCAGTTAGCAGCTGTGCATCACTGCAGGTTGCCCAGGACCAAACCAGAGAGAGTCAGACCTGCATTACCACCATTTGTCCACCATCCAGAACTGAAATGTCATTGCTGACATGTACACATAAGGAACTGTTGGACATTGAAATTGGGTCTCAAAAGAACTGTTGGCCCAGAAAGAAACTCACTACAGACTGATTCATTTGCCTGTCAGCATAACCATTATTGCTTGTCTCATTTTCAGTTCTTATAAGTGTATTTCTAATAGCACATGATCTCACTCATCTAGGGGAAATAATGAACAACATAGACTAATGAATAAGAACAGACCCAGAAACAAGGAGGCATGGATCAGACTGTCGGGCCTCAGAGGGAGGGTAGGGAAGGGTGGGGGTAAAGGGGAGAGATCAACCAAAGGACTTGTGTGCAAGCATATGAGCTTAACCAGCGGTTAAGGACAACAGGGGGGTGGGGGCATGTGTGGGGAGGGGTGTGGGATGGGAATGGGGGGAT
The DNA here is from genome assembly GCF_951640355.1 of Cnephaeus nilssonii. NCBI lineage: Eukaryota > Metazoa > Chordata > Mammalia > Chiroptera > Vespertilionidae > Cnephaeus > Cnephaeus nilssonii. The sequence goes on along the minus strand of NC_137071.1, from coordinate 35,988,983 downwards.
GAGGACAAATATGTGATACCTTAATCAATAAAGAAATTTAAAAAAAAAGACTCTGTGTCAATTGGACTACAGGCAGGGGAGGATCTCTGGAGGATTTGAGTCTTTCCCTGATATCCTTCTGGTCTCAGGGCTAAGAAAAGCAGGCCCTGGTACAGAACTTTTTCTTTCCAAAAGCATCCAGCCCCATCAGAAGGAATGGCAAGCTGTAAATTTCTGATAGCTCCAAATAGGGTACTCAGGGCCAGTCACAAACAGCATCTGACATTGTATTTCACTAGAGATAAAAACTCTCAGCAAAGTGGGAATAGAGGGATTATATCTCAACATAATAAAGGCATATATGACAAACCTACACCCAACATTATACTCAATGGGCAAGAACTGAAATCATTCCCCCTAAGAACAGGAACAAGACAGGGATGTCCGATTTCACTACTCTTATTCAGCATAGTACTGGAAGTCCTAGCCACAGCAGTCATACAAGAAGAAGAAATAAAAGGTATCCAAATTGGAAAGGAGGAAAGAAAACTCTTATTATTCACAGATGACATGATATTGTGCATAGAAAACTTGAAAGACTCCACCAAAAAACTACTGATTTAATAAATAAATTCAGCAATGTAGCAGGATAAAAATTAACATCCAGAAACTGATGGCATTTTATACACCAATAATTAATTTTCAGAAAGAGAAACTAAACAAACAATTCCATTTACCATTGCAATAAAAAATTAAGATACTTAGGAATAAACTTAACCAAGGAGGTAAAAGACTTGTATTCAGAAAACTACAGGAGGTTGAAAAAAGAGATAGAGAAAGATACAAATATATGGAAGCATACACCATGTTCATGGATTAGAAGAATGAACATTATTACAACGTCCATACTACACAAAGCAATTTACAGATTCAATGAAATCCCTATTAAAATACCAATGGCATATTTCACAAATCAATACTCCCAAAATTTATAGGGAAACAAAACAGGCCCCAAATAACTGCAGCAATCTTGAGAAAGAAGAACAAAGTTGGAAGGATCACAATTATAGACATCAAATTATATTGCAAAGCCACTGTAATCAAAACAGTCTGGGACTGGCACAAGAACAGGCATATAGATCAATGGATCAGAACAGAGAACCCAGAAATCAACCCAAGCCATTACAAGCAATTAATATTTGACAAAGGAGGCAAGAACATGCAATGGAGTCAAGACAGTCTCTTCAATAAATGGTGTTGGGATGATTGGACAAGTACGAGAGAAAAAAAATGAAACTAAACCAACAACTTATACCATACACAAGAATAAATTCAAAATGGATAAAAGATTTAAATGTAAGTCGTGAAACCATAAAAATCCTAGAAGAAACCATAGTTAGCAAAATCGCAGACATCTCTCATAGCAATATGTTTACGGATACATTTCCTACAGCAAAGGAAACTAAGGAGAAATGGGACTACATCAAAATAAAAATCTTCTGCACAGCAAAATAAACCATCAACAAAATGAAAAGGGAGCCCACTGTGTGGGAGAATATGTTTGGCAAGAATAAATCTGATAAGAGGTTAATATTCAAAATATGTAAGGAACTCATACAACCTAACTGAAGGAAGACAAACAATCCAATTTTAAAATGGGCAAAAGACCTAAATAGTCACTTCTACAAAGTGGACATACAGATGGCCAAGAGACACATGAAAAAATGCTCACAGTCACTGATCATCAGAGATATGCAAATTAAAACAACAATGAGGTGTCACCTCACACCTGTCAGAATGGATACCATCAACAAACCAACCAATGACAGGTATTGGCAAGGATGTGGAGAAAAGGGAACCCTAGTTGACTGGTGCAGCTATTATGGAAAACAGTATGGATTTTTCTCAAAAAAATTAAGTATGTAACTGCCATTTGACCCAGTGATCCCACTTCTAGGAATATATCCTAAGAGACCCGAAGCACCAATCAGAAAGAAAATATGCACTCCTGTGTTCATAGCAGTGCAATTTACAATAGCTATGATCTGGAAACAGCCCAAGTGCCCATCAGTAGATGAGTGAATAAAAAACCCGTGGTACATTTACACCATGGAATACTATGAAGCTGTAAAAAAGATGGATCTCTTACCCTTTGAGACAGCATGGAGGAACCTGGAGAGTATTATGTTAATCGAAATAAGCCAGTCAGAGAAAGAGAAGTATCACATGATCTCACTCATATGTGGAATCGAATGAACAAAATAAATTTATGAACAAAATAGATCCAGAAACAAAGAAGTATGGAACAGACTGCGGAATCTCAGAGGGAAGGTGGGGGTAGGTGGGTTGGAAGAGATCAACTAAAGAACTTGTGTGCATATATGCATAACCCATGGACACAGACAATAGGATGGTGAAGGCCTGAGGCAGGACAGGGGGGATGGCTAGAAATCAATGGGGGTAAAAGGGGACACATGTGATACTTTCAATGATAAAGTTTAAAAAAAAAAAGAAAGAAAGAAACATCAGTGGTGAGAGAGAATCATTGATTGGATGCCTCCTGCACGCCCCTTGATGGGGATAGAGTCCACAACCCAGGCATGTGCCCTGACCCAGAATGGAACCGATACCTCCTGGTTCATAGGTCAACACTCAACCACTGAGCCACACGGCCAGGTTTTCCTTGTGGTTTTGATTTGCAGCTAGTGATTAGTGATCTTGAGCATCTTTCATGTTCTCATTGGCTATTTGTATATATTCTCTGGAGAAATGTCTATTCAAGTCTTTTGCCCATTTTTTTTCTTTTTTTTTATTATTGACTAGAGGCCTGGTGCATGAAATTCGTGCATGGGGGGATCCCTCACCCTGGCCTACACCCTCTCCAATCTGGGACCCCTCGAGGGATGTCTGACTGCCAGGACCACTGGCTCCTAACTGCTCGCCTGCCTGCCAGCCTGATCGCCCCCTAACCACTCTCCTGCGGGTCTGATTGCCCACAACTGCCCTCCCCTGCCGCGACCTGCCTCCTCTGCCGGGACCCTCCTCCTCCATGTGAGGCAGCAGAGACACCAGGACTGGCCTCCTCCACGCCATGCAGAGCCACGGGACCCCCAGGCCTCACCATGCAGAGCAGCCACCTGACCCCACCTCCCCTGTGCTTGCAGCCATCTTGTGACGGCCATCTTGTGACAACGTGAGGGCATGATGCCACCTAGGCTATTATTAGTATAGATTAAGGTATTACGTATGTGTCCTTATTTCCCCATTGCCCCCTACCCTCCAATCATGCCCTCACCCTCACTTCCTGTTGTCTGCATCCATTGGTTAGGCTTATATGCATGCATACAAGTCCTTTGGTTGATCTCTCCCCTTTACGCCAACCCTCCCCTACCTTCCCTCTGAGGTTTGATGGTTTGATCGATGCTTCTCTGTCTCTGGATCTGTTTTTGTTCATCAGTTTATGTTGTTCATTATATTCCATAAATGAGTGATATCATGTGATATTTATCTTTCTCTGACTGACTTACTTTGCTTAGCATAATGCTCTCCAGCTCTACCCATGCTGTTGCAAATGGTAGGAGTTCCTTCCTTTTTATGGCAGCATAGTATTCCATTGTATACATGTACCACAGTTTTCTAATCCACTCATCTGCTGATGGGCACTTAGGCTGCTTTCAAATCTTAGCTATTGTAAATTGTGCTGTTATCAACATAGGGATGCATATATCCTTTCTGATTGGTGTTTCTAGCTTCTTGAGATATATTCCTAGAAGTGAGATCACTGGGTCAAATTTTTGAATTGGTTTGTTTGTTTTTATATTACTGAGTTTTAGGAGTTTTCTATATATTAATCCCTTATCAGATGTAATCTGCAAACATTTTATTCCAATCAGTGGGTTGCTTTTCTAACTCTATTGACAGTATCTTTTGATGCACAAATATTTAAAATTTTCAAAAAGATCAATTTGTTTCTTCTTTTATTACTTGTGTCTTTGGTGTCATATCCTAGAAATCATTGCCAAATTCAGTGTCATGGAAAAAGAAAATTCCATCATCGCAGTCATCCTTTTTGGGCCTGGAATTCACCTTGGATCTTCTCTGAAGATCCTTGCACCCAATTTTTTAAAAACTTTATTGGGATATACTTCACATACCATACAATTCACCGATTTAAAGTGTACAATTCAATGTTTTAAGTATATACACAGTGTTGTGCAACCATTGCCACAATCACCTATTTTGTTATTAAAAGTTTTGAGAAAATTGTACATTCACATATACTTGTAAGAAATAATGCAGAGATCTCTTGTACACTTTGCCCAGTTTCCCCCAAAGGTAACATTTTGCAAAAGTATAGTACAATATTACAATCAGGACATTGATATTGATATAATTCACCCATCTTGTTCAGATTTCCCACTTTTACTTGTACAGTTAATTTCTCACTTATCTCATCAACAGGTTCTATGACTTTAAGCGAATCAATGTATAACAAAACCAATTTTACCATTGCCTAATTGATATAAACAAGAATTAAGGCCGAAACCGGTTTGGCTCAGTGGATAGAGCGTCAGCCTTTGGACTGAAAGGTCCCGGGTTTGATTCAGGTCAAGGGCATGTGCCTTGGTTGCAGGCACATCCCCATTGGGGGGTGTGCGGGAGGCAGCTGATCGATGTTTCTCTCTCATCGATGTTTCTAACTCTCTGTCCCTCTCTCTTCCTCTCTGTAAAAAATCAATAAAATATATTAAAAAAACAACAAGAGTTAAGTTCCTAAGGTATCTCGTTAACATTGCAACAAAATGACATTGAATGAAAATGCATTATTCAAGGACCTCTGGTACTTATTTGCATATGCACATGTTTCATTCTATGCTATTTTATTACCTGTGTAGCTTCAAGTATCTGCCACCACACTCAAGATGCTGAATGGTTCTATCGCCATGTGGATCCCTCATGTTGCCCCCACTCCTCACACCTGCCTCACTCCTCCCTTCCCTAAACGCTGGCAACCACAAATCTCTTCTCCACATTTATAATTTTGTCACTTAAGAATGTTATATAAATGGAATCATACAGTATGCAACCTTTGAGGACTGACTTTTTTCACTCAGCATAATGCTCTTGAGATTCATTCTACTTGTTTCATATTTCAACAGTTCATTTTTTTTTATCTTACACCCACTTTTAATTTAGGGAAATCTGCAAGTGGCTTGATAACACTAAAGGAGAGACCCTGGAGATGGCAGTGCAGCACAGTGAAGGAACTGCAGAAGCAGAGGGCATGGGCTTCACCAGAATTTTTCCCACCTTAGAGACATGCCTGAAGTCTTAAACTGCACTTAAGCACATGGCTCCTTTTTTTAGTTGAAAAGTGCATAGCTCTGTTCTTGAGCAAATAGCCATCACCAGTTGTCACCACAAGACATCTTGCATTTGGGGTTATCACCCAGATCAGACCCCACTCTCTAGGAAAGAAGCTTCAGAGGTGAGAAATTGTTAATCCTAGAAAAGCCCAACCATGGAGTGCTTAACATTGCAGAAACTGTCCACATAATGAGCAACAGTTACCTTTGGAGAAAGAAAACTATGACAGAAGCCAAGGAGCCTCAGGAAAGCTAAAGGCTCTCACTTTATTTTTAGAGTGGGTTTATCTTGAAGATGGTATACTCCAGCAGTCTTGGTGGTGCTGATTTCATATTTCTCTTCTTTCACTCATATTGAAAAACCTAAAGACTTGCTGCTTCTTTGACTTCTATTGATCCCAGGACCATCAGAATGAAGTACCTGTTATGATATCTGTAATTTACTTTAAAATACTAAAGCAGAGACAATGTGATATTCTGTGTGATAAGTTTTACACTCTATGTGTAGATAGTTGCCCTATCAAGACCTCTCACTCAAAAGTCAGACTCCAGAGATGGCTACTATGGCTATCTGCTTCAGTTGTCACTACTTCTTATTAACACCAGAAGCTATACTAATTAGCAAAATAAGTGTTAGAAATAAGTTTTCGGATCTGCTCATGTGCAAGACCGCGCGGCAGGACACACGTGCGCCTACTGGACCCTCAGTGTGCAGGAGGACGCCTTGTGAAACAAACTTTTAAGAGAACAAAATGGCGGCGGAATAGGCAGATGTGTCCTGATTCTTCTCCAGGAGGAAATAGAGGGAGCAGCTGAAACAAGAGGAATCCAGCCTGAATTGGTGAAGGAGACGCGGCTGGTGAGACAGTTTGCAGCTGGGAAGGGCAGAGATCTCCTGGAAAAAGGTAAAACAAGGATCTGGGCAATAGAATATGCCAGATCTCTAAGCCCAGAAGGTCAGGGGAAAACTACACGGTGCCAAGCCGTGTCCCTGAGGACAGGCAAAGCGTCTGACTGTGAGAAAAAGGGTCCACGGGACTGCGGGAGGTAGGAGATTTTAGACCTTGGAGTCTGATTTGGGATCTGAGCTCATAGGCAGCCATGAAGAGCTAACTGCCTGACTGCGCAGTGCCGGCAAGAGAGGAGCTGGTAAAGACACGGTCCCTCCTCGTGCCGGGGCCTGCGTCTTTCTCCACTGAACCTAGTTCATAGGATCTTTCACTTACCCATGGCTGAGGTGCAGGAGAAGGGGTGGAGTTGTGGAATCTAGGGAGAGTAGGCAGCAAAAAGGTCCAGGAGAAGTGGAAGCGTGTCTGGTGCTGACTCACATCGGATCCCCGGTCGCCATTTTCTCCTGAGAAATAGCCCCTCCCTCCAGTCTCCAGGCAACCAATATAGCCACACCCTGATTCCACCCTGATTATCCCCATAGAATCTGAATACTCCCTGAGGCCAGAGGAACTGCCCAAAAGAAAAACCTTTAGCAGCTAGGCACCTCAATTACGCAGTTACACTGACAGTGCTGTCCAGAGTGCTTCAGTGTGCCTCGCTGGCAAACTTACTGCAGGTGCTCCTGTGACCCGCCACTGGGAGTAAGCGCCTATCCACCACAGGTACAGCAGCAAAAGCTGAGTCTGCCCACCCCACAACTACAGAATTCTGGGAAACACAGTCACACCTTTCGAGGGTGCAGGCCCCTTGAGCCACATCACCAGGACAGACAGTTCCGTGAAGCTACTGTGAGTCCCCACTGGGCAAGCGTAATTTCAATTTAGGGGGCAAGACAGAAAAAATTGGGATAATACCCTCCACGACTGCTGACCTCTAGACACCGCAGCTGTGCCTCTCAAACTCGCAGGCCTACATCAAGAGAACCCAAATAGTTCAAGTAGGGAACTACACTAGATTACCAAGCCCAGGAGAACAGAGAGATTACACCATTAGCACCATCACCAAAAGAACCTGGGTAGCAAAGCAATTGGATCTACAATTAAAGCATTACAGGAAAACATGGGGAGACAAAAAGGAAATTTCCAAAGGAAAGAAAAAGAGGAATCACCAGAAAGGGAGTTAAATGAACTTGAGGCTAGCAGCTTAACAGAGAAAGAATTCAGAGTATTCATTATAAGGATGTTTAAACGGATGGATGACAAATACACACAACTCAATGAGAACTATAAGGAGCTGAATGAAAATGTCACCAACATGAAAAGAAACCAAGAGGAGATAAAGAACGACATAGCTGCAATAAAGAACACAATAGAATGCTTAAAGAGTAGAGTAGAAGAGGCTGAGGACCGCATCAGCGAATTAGAAGACAAGGTAGGAAAAAACACACAAACACATAAGCAACTGGAAAGAAGACTTAAAAAGCAGGAGGAGAGCCTAAGAGAGCTTTGGGACAACACAAAACGAAACAACCTTCAAATAATAGGGATAAAAGAAGGAGAGGAAGAGAAGCAAGGAATAGAAAACCTGTTAGAAGAAATAATAACAGAAAACTTCCCTGCTATTGGCAAGAAAAAAACTATCCAAGTCCAAGAAGTACACAGAGACCCAAACAAGTTGAACCTCAAAAGACCGACACCAAGACACATCATAATTAAATTGACGAACACCAACGACAAAGCAAGAATCTTAAAGGCTGCCAGAGAGAAACAGAAAGTTACCTACAAGGGATCTCCTATCAGAATATCAATTGATTTCTCAACAGAAACACACCAGGCCAGAAGGGAATGGAATGAAATATACAAAGTGATGCAAAACAAGGGACTGAATCCAAGAATACTACACCCAGCAAGGCTATCATTCAAAATTGAAGGTGGAATCAGAAGCTTCACAGACAAAAAAGGGCTAAGAGAGTTCATCACTACCAAGCCAGCAATGCAAGAAATGCTAAAGGGGCTACTGTAAAAAGAAGAAAGAGAAAGGCAAGAACAAACACAAACACTAATGAAAAATATGTCAACAAACAGGTACTTATCAATAATAACAGTAAACGTAAATGGATTAAATGCACCAATCAAAAGACATAGGGTAGCTGAATGGATAAGAAATTATGACCCATATATTTGCTGTCTACAAGAGACCCACCTTAGAGCAAAAGACTCACACAGACTGAGAGTGAAGGGATGGAAAAACATTTTTCAGGCAAATGGAAATGAGAAAAAAGCTGGGGTCGCAATACTTATATCAGATAAAATAAACCTCAAAGTAAAGGCCATAATAAGAGATAAGGAAGGCCACTACATAATACTAAAGGGAGCAATGCAGCAAGAAGATATAACTCTGGTAAACGTATATGCACCCAATGCAGGAGCGCCCAAATACATAAAAAATCTGCTGGAAGATATCAAGGGAGAGATCGACATCAATACAATCATAGTAGGGGACTTTAATACACCACTGACATCAATGGATAAATCCTCTGGACAAAAAATCAGCAAAGAAACAGCAATTCTAAATGACACACCAGATCAGATGGACCTAATTGACATCTTCAGAGTATTTCACCCCAAAGCCATGGAATATACGTTCTTCTCAAGTGCACATGGGACATTCTCAAAAATAGACCACATATTGGGTAACAAGCAAAGTCTCCCAAAATTCAAAAAGATTGAAAGCATATCAAGCATATTCTCAGACCACATGGCATAATATTAGAAATAAACTACAATAAAAACATTCCAAAAAATTCAAACACTTGGAAACTGAATAGCATGCTACTAAACAATGATTGGGTTATCAATGAGATCAAAGAAGAAATTAAAAACATCCTGGAGACTAATGACAATAAAATCACAACATTGCAAATCCTATGGGACACAATGGAAGTAGTCCTGAGAGGAAAGTGTATAGCTCTACAGGCCTACCTCAAAAAACAAGAAAAAATGGTAATAGATCATCTAACTCAACAACTCAAATAATTATAAAGGGAGCAACAAGAAAAGCCCACAGTGAGCAGAAGGAAGGAAATAATAAAGATCCGAGCAGAAATGAATGACATAGAGACCAAAAAACAATAAACAAGATCAACAAAACCAAGAACTGGTTCTTTGCAAGGATAAACAAGATTGATGAACCTCTAGCCAGGCTCACCAAGAAGTAAAGTGAGAGGACCCAAATAAACAAAATCATAAATGAAAGAGGTGAAATAACAACAGACCCCACTAAAATACAAAGGATTGTCAAAAAAATACTATGAACAACTCTATTTCAACAAACTAGACAACCTGGAGGAAATGGACACATTCCTAGAAAAACACAACCTTCCAAAACTTACTCAGGAAGAGACTAAAAATCTCAATAGGCTGATAACTATGGAAGAAATTGAAGCAGTCATCAAAAAGCTTCCAGCAAACAAAAGCCCAGGGCAAGACTGATTCACAGGGGAGTTTTACAAAACATTCAAGGAAGAACTAAAACCTATCCTCCTCAGACTATTCCAGAAAATTCAAGAAGAAGGAACACTTCCAGGCTCCTTCTATGAAGCCAGTATCACCCTAATACCAAAACCAGATAAAGATAACACAATGAAAGAGAATTACAGGCCAATATCCCTCATGAACATAGATGCCAAAATCCTCAACAAAATCCTAGCAAATCGGCTCCAGCAGTACATCAGAAAGATCATACACTACGACCAAGTAGGATTTATCCCTGGGATGCAAGGATGGTACAATATTTGCAAATCAATAAACGGGATATATCACATAAACAAATTGAGAGATAAAAATCACATAGTCATATCAATTGATTCAGAAAAAGCATTTGACAAAATCCAACACCCTTTCTTGATAAAAACTCTCAGCAAGATGGGAATAGAAGGATCATACCTCAACATAATAAAAGCCATATATGACAAACCCACAGCCAACATCATACTCAATGGGCAAAAACTAAAACCATTTCCCCTAAGAACAGGAACAAGACAGGGATACCCACTCTCACCACTCCTGTTCAACATAGTGTTGGAAATACTAGCCATTGCAATCAGACAAGTAGAAGAAATAAGAGGCATCCAAATTGGAAAAGAAGTACAACTGTCCCTTTTGCAGATGACATGATACTGTACATAGAAAACCCTAAAGACTCCATCAAAAAAATTATTAGACTTAATAAATGAATTCGGCAGAGTAGCAGGATACAAATAAATACTAAAAAATCTATGGCATTTCTATACACCAATAATGAACTTACAGAAAGAGAGACTAAAAAAGCAATCCTATTTACCATCACACCAAAAAAATTAAGATACCTAGGAATAAACTTAACTAAGGAGGAAAAAGACCTATACACGGAAAACTACACAACACTGAAAAAAAGAGATAGAGGAAGACATAAACAGATGGAAGAACATACCATGTTCATGCAATGGTAGAATCAACATCATCAAAATGTCCATACTACCCAAAGCAATCTATAATTTCAATGCACTTCCCATTAAAATACCAACGGCATACTTCATAGACCTAGAACGAACTGTCCAAAAATTCATCTGGAATGAAAAGACCCCGAATAGCTACAGCAATTCTGAGAAAGAAGAACAAAGTAGGAGAGATCTCAATACCAGATTTCAAGCTATATTACAAAGCCACTGTTCTCAAAACTGCCGGGTATTGGCACAAGAACAGACATATAGATCAATGGAATAGAATAGAGAACCCAGAAATTGATCCAAATCACCATGCTCAATTAATATTTGACAAAGGAGGCATGAACATACAATGGAGTCAAGACAGTCTCTTCAATAAATGGTGTTGGGAAAATTGGACAGATACATGCAAAAAAATGAAACTAGACCACCAACTTGCACCATACACAAAAATAAACTCAAAATGGATCAAGGACTTAAACATAAGACAGGAAACCATAAAAATACTAGAAGAATCTACAGGCAGAAAATCTCTGACATATGCCAAAAGAACTTCTTCGCTGATACTGCTCCTAGGGCAATGGAAGCTAAAGAGAAAATAAACAAATGGGACTACATCAAAATAAAAAGCTTTTGCACAGCAAAGGAAACCATCAATAAAACAACAAGAAAGCCCACTACATGGGAGAACATATTTGCCAATGATATCAACGATAAGGGTTTAATCTCCAACATGTACAGGGAACTCATGCAGCTTAACAAAAAGAAGATAAACAACCCAATCAAAAAATGGGCAACTGATCTAAATAGACACTTTTCTAAAGAAGACAGAAGGAAGGCCAAGAGACATATGAAAACCTGCTCTAAATCACTAATCATTAGAGAGATGCAAATCAAAACAACAATGCGGTACCATCTCACACCTGTCAGAATGGCCATTATCAACAAGTCAACAAATGACAAGTGCTGGTGAGGATGTGGAGAAAAAGGAACCCTCGTGCACTGCTGGTGGGAATGCAGACTGGTGCAGCCACTGTGGAGAACAGTATGGAGTTTCCTTAAAAAACTAAAAATAGAACTCCCATTTGACCCAGTGATCCCACTTTTAGGAATATATCCCAAGAAACTGGAAACATCAATCAGAAAGGATATATGCACCCCTATGTTCATAGCAGCACAATTCACCATAGCTAAGATTTGGAAACAGCCTAAGTGCCCATCAGCAGATGAGTGGATTAAAAATCTGTGGTACATGTACACTATGGAATACTACACTGCAGTAAAAAAGAAGGAGCTCTTACCATTTGCAACAATATGGATGGAGATGGAGAACATTATGCTTAGTGAAATAAGCCAGGCAGAGAAAGATAAATATCACATGATCTCACTCATTTGTGGAATATAATGAACAACATAAACTGATGGGGGAAAAAATAGATCCAGAAACAGAGAAATATCAATCAGAACGTCAAACCTCAGGGAAGAAATTGTGAGGTAACCAGAAACCCAAGAATGCCTGAGAACGCCTTTCTAGCCACGATAGCAATCATCAGATGTACGGTAATTTTACCTGGGACAAGAGGCTAAGTATTTTGGACTTATGCTCCTGACCCTTCATTGGTAAGACCCCTTACGTGGGCTGATCCCCTGACTTATGTAGTTACCAATAATACCAAACACCTTGGTCATCCAGGAGGTCCATGGGTGGGGCAAGAAAGTATAAATACACAGGGATCTCCACCCAGCTTCCCTTTTGTATGACACAAAATCAAAACAATGCCCCTTTGGATGTACAATTAAAGAGAGGCTTCTGGCTTGTGAGGACACCAAAGAAAGGGTGTCACTACTATCACTACTTGCCCCCGGTAGAAGTGCAGAAGATGTAACTAAGACCTTGTCTATATAAAAAGAAATGGACAGCCAGTTTGAAAGGGAATTGCCATGGACTAGAAGAAAGAATATCCTTACATGATATTGTTCTACACTGTCATTAAAATTTTTCCCAGATTTGGATCACCCCCAGTACTTATAATAGTTCCTCGCACGCTTGGGTATAAAAAAAATAAAAAAATAAAAATAAAAATAAAAAATAAATAAATAAATAAAATTTAAAAAAAATTTTTAAAAATCATCTGTTTGGTGCTTGGAGACAAACGTAACACATCTCTTGATATTTTAGAATTACAACAGCATAATATACAATTATCCCAAGCAAACTTACAAACTGATTCTTTGAATGTCTGGCAGCAATTTAAAAAGGACATGTAAGGATTTATTCCCTTTCATTGTGTAGAGGGCCTCCTGGGAAGGCACCTGAGCATTCTATATTGGTCCCTCTTACCCTTTAGGTCAAGAGGGACCCTCTTCTCACAATTCAATTGCTCATAGCTGTTGCATGAGCTCTCTGTTCATGTCGAGGTTGAAGTCTCGTGATGACTGGTGCCATGGATCTGTCTCTCACCCAGTGGGGCAAACTGAGCCCTCCCTGGAGAAGAAACCCGGGTTCCACAAGATATGTGATCAGTGCTGGGGCCCCGCCAGCAGGCGAGGGGATCCCAAGGCAGGTGCTGGGCATGGAGGCCACGGGGGCATAGGCTACCAAGGAGACAAAACTGAACCTCACGTCACCCTGCTTGGCCCCGGAGGATGGCTGGTTAGCCAGAGATGGGTAAGATTCCTCAGGGAAGGAACAACCTAAGACAGGCAGAGTCGCAGTGGGGCCATCAGGAGAAAACTTGGGGATCAACAGAGGTGGGGCACAGAACCTCACCCCCCCCCCAACATTGCAGGGACCTGACTGAACCTTAATCCCTTCTGAGGGAGGTCTCCTGCCCCCATGGCTGCTTCGTGCTTCCCATGCCCAGCTCAGATCAGGACCCAGGTGACCGACAGAGACTTGGCCGACAGCAGCTGCCCTCTCACTCCAACAAGAATTGTTTGAGTTGTCTTGTACCCATGGTGTGGGGAAGTGGGTTTATGATATCTAAATCCAGCCTACCACCAGGAATGCTCAGGACCTACTCAAGAAGGCAAATAATCCCTTCCACCAATATTTACAGGGTAAAATAAGATTGTTGTTAGAGTAATAAATTTGACAGTAAAATAGTAGTCAAGTTTTCAGGCAAATTTAAATTGGCTAGTTGAAACAAGCGAATATTCTAGAAAAATTAATTGTACTGGACAAAAAGGTGTTCCTAAAGTGTTAACTAAAATTTTTATTGGTACTTCATCTCATGATAAAATTGTGCACCATGTAATGAACTTAAAACAGTAATATTCTAGTGCAAAAAATTAAAATGTAAAAGCCATCAAGACTACATTATAAAATTTTCAAAAGCATCCTAATTTGTAAATCAAGAAAGGGGGAGATAGTAGAAGAATATCATGTAAGGGAAAATATCCTGTAAGTAAATTACATCTAGAAAATTAATACTTTAGAAAATTAATTGTAAGGCTAAAAGCAAGACACCCATGAAAAACACACAAGGTGTCAAAACAAGCCAGAGGAAAATCATTTGGGCAAAAAATGAAATAGGATCCCAAGTCAAATTTATAGAAAATATTCCTTTATTAACTTTTGGTTGAGAATATGATTGTATATTTTCAGAAAACAACTCCGAGACCATGTGGATTCCAGCAACAGAGGAATCGATAGGACTACTCCAGCCATGAAGACAGAAGAGAAGCAGTCCAGAGATGGAAGATGCCGACGTCGCCCTGCCATACTAGCAGTTAGCAGCTGTGCATCACTGCAGGTTGCCCAGGACCAAACCAGAGAGAGTCGGACCTGCATTACCACCATTTGTCCACCATCCAGAACTGAAATGCCATTGCTGACATGTACACATAAGGAACTGTTGGACATTGAAATTGGGTCTCAAAAGAACTGTTGGCCCAGAAAGAAACTCACTACAGACTGATTCATTTGCCTGTCAGCATAACCATTATTGCTTGTCTCATTTTCGGTTCTTATAAGTGTATTTCTAATAGCACATGATCTCACTCATCTAGGGGAAATAATGAACAACATAGACTGATGAACAAGAACAGACCCAGAAACAAGGAGGCATGGATCAGACTGTCAGGCCTCAGAGGGAGGGTAGAGGAGAGTGGGGGTAAAGGGGAGAGATCAACCAAAGGACTTGTGTGCATGCATATGAGCTTAACCAGTGGTTAAGGACAACAGGGGGGTGTGGGCATGCGTGGGGAGGGGTGTGGGATGGGAATGGGGGGATGAGGACAAATATGTGATACCTTAATCAATAAAGAAATTTAAAAAAAAAGAAACAAAAAAAAGAAATAAGTTTTCATTGGAGAAAACAGGCATTTTAACTTATACAATGGTTATTAAAATGGGTTCTTATTGGTGAAATTAGTGGTATGCAAAATATATGGACTGACTAAAATATCTTAACTCGAATAGGGTATAAAAATCTACTCATCTCTACTTTTGAGGATGGGGCTCTTGACCTGATTCCTAAAGGGTCCTGAGTTCTCCTGCTATATCCAGATAATTCTTGATTCCCTGACCCCAATGAATGATTAATTGCATCTATGGCTGTAATATTATCACATTTGCCTCAGGTGAACTTTTAGTTCAAAAAGAACCAAAACGGACAGAGATCTGAAACATCATTGAGCTTCTAGAACAGGTTTTATGACATTTGTGCATGTTTGCTAATAAATGTTTATATGTGTGGCAAATTTGGTCTGACACTTGCTTTTATTCCAAAATGGCAGAGAGGTTGTGGGGAGGTAGCTAACCCCTTCAACTCCCTCCAAATATTGGTGACCACCCATAAACCCTAATAGTTTAGGTCAGTTCACCATAGCACATAAAAAATGCAAAAGAAAGAGCCCTAATGGTAGGATCTCCATAAAGCTCTGAAAAATCCCAAGAGCCACAAAATTTCAGAAGGGAAGATACTGAACTCAGTAACAAACAGCAGTCTTTGTCACATGAGCAACCAAGGTGTAAGGTGAGGAGATGCACACTTGTGGTTCTGGGTCTGCATTGGGAAGGATTTTCTATGGCATAATCTCTCAAGATGAATTTTCTTGAAAAATCTACATTTCAAATCCTTGAAACCATGGAGTATTAATAAGCCTTTCATAGCCTTAGCTAACCCACACATCTTTTAAAATCTAAAATCTCTGAACAATGATTGATAGAATAAAAACTTCTCTGCATATCTAAGTGCCAGGCATGTTACACACATAATGTTTAATTCTTTAAAAAATAAAGCCTTTGAGGAAAGTGAAGCTCAGAAAAGTTAACGTGTCTCATCTAGGATTCTATGGCCTATAAGTGACACAGTTGAGGTTCAAGCCCCATTTGTCTGACTCTCACTGTTCTACTCCATCCTGCCTCTTGTCCATTGAAAAGATGTGTGGAGAAAAGGTAGAAAGTTGGACAAGGAAGGAGCATGAATTCACAAAACAGTCATATTTGCAAAGTCACTTTAACTCACCTCTCAAAAACTTTGCAATCGTGAAAATAAAAAAGAATCAAAAGACCAAATAAGAGGAGAAAAAAATGGCAACAGAATAGAGTCGTGTTTGGAGTCTGGTCCTGGGGCGGAGAGTAGGAGCAGCAGAAGTTCTCAGGGGGAGTGTATATTGGCAAGCCAAGGGACAGCTAAACTCCAGGAGAAGGCGGGGGAGTGCTGGCCAGGGTTTCCCTGACCGTGCAGCACCCACAGGGGCTGGGTCTCCTCCCAGAGCTGCGGGCTCACCGGGCGCCTCGCCATCTTGCAAGGAAAGGAGGATTTTATTGGAAACCTGACTTTCCGCGACAACTGCAAACACTGAACAGCTGCGAGCACCAGAACACCAGTCCCCTATCGCGCAAACATTCGGATTCAAAGGAACTCTTCACTGCACCACAGAAAGGTCAGATTTCGCCTGAAATAAGGTATGGTTTCTAATCCCCACGGTGGGAGGGAAGCGCGCAAGCCGTAGGACCGGCAGGAACCGGGAGGTCTGTGCCTAGAAAAATCGGCGGCATTTGGAGCTGCCGTGATCCGTGAATGTTGAAGGGGGTCCTCTGAGCTGCTAACAGAAGTGACCTCTTAAAAGCAACTTATTTTAATCTGAAGAGGAGGATCAGACTAAGAATTTTCAAAGGAGTGCAGGCTTTTTAGTCTGGCGCACAGACCCACTGTCCGCACACTTGGGCTCTTTCCGACTCTGATTACTAAGCCCAATACATAGGAAAACCCAGGTGGAAAAACCCTGAAAGACTGCAGGGGGAAGTTGTTTTTTCGGAACCTGGGGAGCAGAGCTGGGTGTGACCATCGGAGAGGCAGCTCTGAGGCGCACACCTCCACAAACCAGTAGTGAGTGCCATAGAGGGGGAAAAAAAAAAGCTAGAGAGGCCCGGAAGTCAATTCAGAAACACTGCCACCCAGGGGCTGAAACGCTAATTGTCTCTGGTGTAATAAAAAAATAAATACGAGAAATTAAGACACGGCCTGCTTAAAAAGCAGGACTGGCTTACAACACTGAGGAGCAGAGGAACGAAGCTGAACTGAAATACTGCCCAGACTGGGAAACAGGCATACCAAACAGAATAATAGAGGAAGTGAATGACAGCCGCTACTGCACATTTTAGTCTTCCTATTTTTTAATTTTTAATTCTTTTTTCAAATTTTTTTTAAATTTTTTTATTCTAATTTTTTCAATTTTCATTTTTTGCATCTTTTACTTAAGAAACTAAATTTTTTTCTTTTTCCTCACTCGATTTTCACCTTTTTAATTATTACATTTTTATTTTCAATCAGCATTATTATTACTTTTTTTTTTTTAAATGTCATTTGATTTTCCCTTTCTTGTATTTTGGGATTAGTGTCCTACATTCTATTTGCATCTTTCCCTTACCCTATCTCAACGCTAACATTTTGCCATCACTCTCCGCCTAACCTTTCCCTTTTTGGTCTCCTGTTTATCTGAACCCTTTCTGGCTTTAGATTTTCCCTACTTTTTCAGTTTACCCTCTGCTAAAATTTCACCCTACTTATATATCTAATTCCCAACCCCCTGCTCCAAATCCATACATACCTCTCTCTACGCTACCTAAAAAAAAAATTATTGTTCTCTCTGGCCTTTTGTTGTTGTTTGCTTGAATGTCGATTAGATTGAATTTTTATGCTTTTTTATGAGATTGTTTGTATTATTCTTTTTGTTTGGTTGGTTCTTTTGTTTGCTTTGTTTTTGTTTGTTTTTTACTTTTGTTTTCTCTTGCCTCACTTGATATTAGTTGGTGTTGCAGTTTGTATTAATCTCCACGCTCGTGTTGCTGGAATTTGCAGGGATTAGTGGTTGTTCTAGTGGAGTCTACTCCCCATATATATAGTTTGTTCCCCTTTTCTCTCTTAGTATTGCTCTTGTCTCTCTTACTTTTTTTTTCTTTTCTTTTTTTTCTGCTCTTTTCCCAAGTTCAGATTCACACTCCTTTTTTCTTTCTTTCTTTTTACTCTCCCTCTTCCACTCCTATTCCCTAATTTGTCTTTCTCTGGTGGTTACCTTTATTGGAGGTTATTAATATCGTGAATACAATTCTGTTCAGTGCCTTGTGTGTTGTGCCTGGTTGTGTTGTATTTTGTACCTTTAAATCAACGCCGGAGAGAGAGAACTATATAACCAGACATCCGGAGAAGAGAGACCATGGGGAGACAAAGAAATAGCCCCCATAGGAAAGAGAAGCAGGCATCACCAGAAAAGGAAGTAAACGAATTAGAGGCAAACAACCTATCAGAGAAAGAATTCAGAGAAATGGTCATAAGGTGGCTGAAAAGGATGGAAGACAAATTCGACAATATGACTAAGAACCAAGAGGAAATGAAGAAGAACCAAGAAGAAATGAAAAATGACATCGCTGCTATAAAGAACTCAATAGAAAGCATCAAGAGTAGACTAGAAGAAGCAGAGGATCGCATAAGTGAGCTAGAAGACAAGATGGAAAAAAATACCCAATTACAACAGCTTCTAGAAACAAAAATTAGAAAGCATGAGAAGAGCCTAAGGGAACTTCGGGACAACACAAAACAAAACAACATCAGGATAATAGGGGTACCAGAAGGAAAGGAAATGGAGCAAGGAATAGAAAACCTGTTAGAAGAAATAATAACAGAAAACTTCCCTGATATAGGGAAGAAAAAACCCACACAAATCCAAGAAGCTCACAGAGTTCCAAGCAAAATGAACCCAAAAAGACCGACGCCAAGGCACATTATAATTAAGTTGGCAAACACCAACGACAAAGTAAGAATCTTAAAAGCGGCCAGAGAGAGACAGACAGTTACATACAAAGGAACCCCCATCAGACTAGCAATTGATTTCTCAACAGAAACTCATCAGGCCAGAAGGGAATGGAATGAAATATACAAAGTCATGCAAAGGAAGGGTCTCAATCCAAGAATACTGTACCCAACAAGGCTATCAATCAAAATTGAAGGTGAAATCAGGAGCTTCACAGACAAAAAAGGGCTAAGGGAGTTTATCACCACCAAAACAGCAATGAAAGAAATGCTAAAGGGTCTGCTGTAAAAAAAAAAGAAAGAAAGAAAGAAAGAAATAGGAAGCAAAGAAGGAACACAGGGGTATAGAATAAAAATGGCTACAAATAAGTGCTTATCAATAATAACTTTAAAAGTAAATGTATTGAATGCCCCAATCAAAAGACACAGGGTAACAGATTGGATAAGAAAACAAAACCCATATACCTGCTGTCTACAGGAAACCCACCTCAAAAAAAAAGGACGCATACAGACTGAGAGTAAAGGGATGGAAAAAGGTTTTCCAGGCGAATGGAAATGAAAAAAAAGCTGGGGTAGCAATACTTATATCTGACAAATTAGATCTCAAAGTGAAGGACATAACAAGAGATAACGAAGGCCACTTCATAATAATAAAGGGATCAATCCAACAAGAAGAAATAACTCTGGTAAACATATATGCACCCAATACAGGAGCACCCAAATACATAAAAAACTCTACTGGAGGATATCAAGGGAGAGATTGACAGCAATACAATCATAGTAGGAGACATTAATACTCCACTATCACCATTGGACAAATCCTCTAAACAAAAAATCAGCAAAGAAACATCAATCCTAAATGACTCACTAGACCAGATGGAATTAATCGACATCTTCAGAACATTTCACCCCAAAGCCACAGCATATACATTCTTCTCAAGTGCACATGGGTCATTTTCAAAGATAGACCATATGTTAGGACATAGGCAAAGTCTCTCCAAATTCAAGAAGATAGAAATCATATCAAGTATCTTCTCAGATCACAGTGGCATAAAACTGGAAATCAACTACAATAAAAACAACCCAAAGAAAGCAAACACATAGAGACTAAACAGCATGATATAAAACCATGACTGAGTTACCAAAGACATCAAGGAAGAAATAAAAAACATCATGGCAACAAATGACAATGAAAACACAACAATCAAAAATTTATGGGACACAGCGAAAGCAGTCCTGAGAGGAAAGTTCATAGCTCTACAAGCCTACTGCAAAAAACAAGAAACAATGGTAATAAATTACCTAACCCAACAACTCAAAGAGTTAGAGAGAGAGCAAAAAGAAAAGCCCAGTGTAAGCAGAAGGAACGAAATAATAAAGATCAGAGCGGAGATAAACGACATAGAGACCAAAGAAACAATACAAAAGATAAACAAAACCAAGAGCTGGTTCTTTGAAAGGATAAACAAGATTGATGAACCTCTAGCCAGGCTCACCAAGAAGCAAAGAGAGAGGACCCAAATAAACAAAATCAGAAATGAAAGAGGTGAAATAACAACAGACCCCACAGACATACAAAGGATTGTTACAAAATACTACGAACAACTCTATTCCAACAAACTGGACAACCTGGAGGAAATGGACATATTCCTAGACAAATACAACCTTCCAAAACTCAATCAGGAAGAATCTAAACAACTCAACAGGCCAGTAACTATGGAAGAAATTGAAGCAGTCATCAAAAAGCTTCCGGCAAACAAAAGCCCGGGGCCAGACGGCTTCACAGGAGAGTTTTACCAAACTTTCAAGGAAGAACTAAAACCTATCCTCCTCAGACTATTCCAAAAAATTCAAGAGGAAGGAACACTTCCAGGCTCCTTCTATGAAGCCAGCATCACCCTAATACCAAAACCAGATAAAGACAACACAATGAAAGAGAATTACAGACCAATATCCCTCATGAACATAGATGCCAAAATCCTCAACAAAATCCTAGCAAATCAGCTCCAGCAATACATCAGAAAGATCATACATCATGACCAAGTAGGATTTATCCCAGGAATGCAAGGATGGTACAATATCCGCAAATCAATAAATGTGATACATCACATAAACAAATTGAGAGATAAAAATCACATAGTCATATCAATAGATGCAGAAAAAGCATTTGACAAAATCCAACACACTTTCTTGATAAAAACTCTCAACAAGGTGGGAATAGAAGGATCATACCTCAACATAATAAAAGCTATATATGATAAACCCACAGCAAACATCATACTCAATGGGCAAAAACTAAAACCATTTCCCCTAAGAACAGGAACAAGACAGGGATGCCCACTCTCACCACTCCTGTTTGACATTGTACTGGAAGTATTAGCTATCACAATTAGGCAAGAAGAAGAAATAAGAGGCATCCAAATTGGAAAAGAAGAAGTGAAGCTGTCCTTATTTGCAGATGACATGATATTGTACATAAAAAACCCAAAAGATTCCATCAAAAAACTAATAGTCTTAATAAATGAATTCAGCAATGTAGCGGGATACAAAATTAACGCCAAGAAATCTATGGCATTTCTATACACCAATAATGAACCTACAGAAAGAGAGACTAAAAAAGCAATCCCATTTACCATCGTACCAAAAAAATTAAGATACCTAGGAATAAACTTAACTAAGGAGGTAAAAGAGCTATACGCGGAAAACTACAGGACACTGAAAAAAGAGATAGAGGAAGACATAAACAGATGGAAGAACATACCATGTTCATGGATTGGTAGAATCAACATCATTAAAATGTCCATACTACCCAAAGCAATCTACAGATTCAATGCACTTCCCATCAAAATACCAACAGTATATTTCACAGACCTAGAAAGAACTCTCCAAAAATTCATCTGGAATAAAAAAAAGACCCCGAATAGCCGCAGCAATCCTGAGAAAGAAGAATCAAGTAGGAGGGATCTCAATACCAGATTTCAAGCTGTATTACAAAGCCACTGTTCTCAAAACCGCCTGGTACTGGCACAAGAACAGACATATAGATCAATGGAACAGAATAGAGAATCCAGATATCGACCCAAACCACTATGCTCAATTAATATTTGACAAAGGAGGCATGAACATACAATGGAGTCAAGACAGTCTCTTCAATAAATGGTGTTGGGAAAATTGGACACACACATGCAAAAAAATGAAACTAGATCACCAACTTACACCATACACAAAAATAAACTCAAAATGGATACAGGACTTAAACATCAGACGGGAAACCATAAAAATACTAGAGGAATCCACAGACAACAAAATCTCAAAACTTCTTCACTGACACTGCCCCTAGGGCAATGGAAGCTAAAGAGAAAATTAACAAATGGGACTACATCAAAATAAAAAGCTTTTTTACAGCAAAAGAAACCATCAACAAAACAACAAGAAAGCCCACTGCATGGGAGAACATATTTGCAAATGCTATCACTGATAAAGGTTTAATCTCCAACATCTACAGGCAGCTTATGCAACTTAATAAAAGGAAGATAAATGATCCAATAAAAAAATGGGCAATGGACCTAAACAGAATATTTTCAAAAGAAGACAGAAGGAAGGCCAAGAGACACATGAAAACATGCTCAAAGTCACTTATTATCGGAGAGATGCAAATCAAAACAACAATGCGGTACCATCTCACACCTGTCAGAACGGCTATCATCAACAAATCAACAAACGACAAGTGTTGGCGAGGATGCGGAGAAAAAGGAACCCTCGTGCACTGCTGGTGGGAATGCAGACTGGTGCAACCACTGTGGAGAACAGTATGGAGTTTCCTCAAAAAACTGAAAATGGAACTCCCATTTGACCCAGTAATCCCACTCCTGGGAACATATCCGAAGAAACTAGAAACACCAATCAGAAAGGATATATGGCCGAAACCGGTTTGGCTCAGTGGATAGAGCGTCGGCCTGCGGATTGAAAGGTCCCGGGTTCGATTCCAGTAAGGGCATGTACCTTGGTTGCGGGCACATCCCCAGTGGGGGTTGTGCAGGAGGCAGCTGATTGATGTTTCTCTCTCATCGATGTTTCTAACTCTCTATCCTTCTCCCTTCCTCTCTGTAAAAAAATCAATAAAATGGATTTAAAAAAAAAAAAAGAAAGGATATATGCACCCCTATGTTCATAGCAGCACAATTTACAATAGCTAAGATTTGGAAACAGCCAAGGTGCCCGTCAGCAGATGACTGGATCAGAAAACTGTGGTACATCTACACAATGGAATACTATGCTGCCATAAAAAGAAGGAATTCTCATCATTTGCAGCAACCTGGATGCAATTGGAGAATATTATACTAAGTGAAATAAGCCAGTCAATGAAAGAAAAATACCACATGATCTCACTCATTTATGGATAATAAAGAACATTATAAACTGATGTACAAAAAGATAGATACAGAGACAGTAAAGCAACAAACAGACTTTCAAATTACAGGGGGAAAGTTAGGGAGAGGTGGGGGAGATAAGAACTCAAACGAAGGACTTGTATGCATGCATATAAGCATAAACAATGGACGCAAAACTCTGGGGGGTGAGGGCATGTATGGGTGTGTGTGTGGGGGGGTAATGGTAAGATATGTACACATATAATACCTCAATTAAAAAAAAAGACCAAATAATGTCAAACCAGAGGGTTCCTGGCATACATAACACCATGGAACTGTGTTACTAACTCACTGTGAGACCTTAAGATACAGATATATAGATATAAATGTATAGATATAGATATAGATATAGATATAGATATAGATATAGATATAGATATAGATATGTGTGTATTCACATTTTAGTCTCACAATCACCTAAGAGGTAGTTTCTTTTGTTGTTGTTGTTGTTGTTAATCCTCACTCGAGGATATTTTTCCATTGATCTTTTAAAGAGAGTGGAAGAGCGAGGGAAAGACAGTGGTAAACGTTGATGTGAGAGAACCACATTGATTAGGTTGCCTCCTGCATGCACCTCGACCAGGGCCCAGGCCGGGGATAAGCCTGCAACCAAGGTAGGTGCCCTTCACCAAAATCGAGCCCAGGACCCTTTGGTCCACAGGCCAATGCTCTATCCACTGATCGAAACTGGCTAGGGCACATAAGAGGTAGTTTCAATTATTGTTTCAATTTACAGCAGAATAGACAGAATTGGAGAGGATTAAATGCCCTGCCTAAGGTCACATAGCCAATGATAGAGCTAGGAGTCAAACTCAGATCTGTCAAATTCTACATCTTCTACTCCACTGCTTATAAAACCTTTATCTGATATTTCACACCTTCCACAAATTCACTCTTAGACTCAGAGAGAGCCTGAGACCCACCAGTTATGGTGTGTATCTAATTCCAGACTGTCAGCCTCTGGATAGCCCAGCCCCATACCTTTAATGGAAGGCAAGTCATCTTGTCCCACACAAGCAGCCAGTTATCATTTGGGAGGCTGAGCAATTGCTGCTAGGATTCTCTCTCTTCCACTTACTGTTTCTTTTCAGGTCAGGGTCAGTAAGTTAAGCAGCCTTTGCTTTGGAATTCTTCAAGGCACTTGAAAAGACAAAGCTTTTTATATCTGCGTAAAAGGAGACCCCTGTCACATTAAAAGAAACCATGAGTGTTGGTCTCTCCCTTGAACCATGTGGGCCTTGCTTGCCTCCCCGAGCTCTTAGCTCTTCCTTCACCCACACCACCATAAGCCATAGCCTAATCCACAGTTGGTTCAGGATAAAGTCAGAATTTCACAAATAGCTTCATGGCCATTGCTTTGAATTACACAACCTTTTGGGTAAACTATGAGATTACGAAATTTATCTTTAAAAGCAACTGTTTTATGGCTAGCCAAGTCATGCATGATACTGTCATCTCACACCAGGGTGACCTCATCTTCCACTGTAGGCCTGGGATGCTAATTAAGAAAGGCCTGGGTTTGGGGAGGTCCAGACAATTGAGCCAGTAAAGCCAATGTCCTGAAAGGACAATTTTGTGCTCCTTTCTTGAGATACTAGAGACGAGGACATGGAGGGGGAAAGTGAAGAGACATACACCTCTGACACTGCTGCAGAGATTTTGAACAGTAGTATGGCTACATGAGCTTGTGTTGGTGGTATTTTGATAACCCGTCCAGCTTCATGCCCCTTCTAAGGCCACTTAACCCACACTGATAGGTTTTTTCCCCTCCATATTTATGAAAACTGGATTCTGGGATTCATTCTGTCCTGAATCAGGTGGAAATATAGGGTATATCCATCCATACCTCACCAGCTGAGGCTCACGTAAGTGAGTCTGGCCCTCTTCTGATCTCATAATTCCAGTGTCAGTAACTGGGCTTTTGTCTCTTCCCTTATGTAGGGGTACCTGTCTTGAATCCAGTTCCTATGATTGGGCTTCTGTTTTACTCCCTATCTGAGACCCTACTAGTTCCATAGGTATCCAAATTTTTCAAGCATTGAGGAGACAAGGAACTTCTTTTCCAATACCTCCAATCCCTACACAACCTGAGTCCTCTCTGGCAATTTGAGTCCTTTGGAATTTTTAAATTTACATATTTCAATTTTAGGAAAGATTAAGAAATTAGCACTCGCCCTGGCCAGTGTGTCTCAGCTGGTTGGAGTGTTCTCCCATGTACTGAAAGGTTGCAAGTTCAATTACTGATCAGGGCACACACCTAGGTTGCGGGTTCCGTGGCACATATCTCTCTCTCTCTCTCTCTCTATCTATCTATCTATCTATCTATCTATCTATCTATCTATTTACCTACCTATCTATCTAGCTCTCCCTTTCTCTCTAAAATCAGTAACCATATCCTCATGTCAGGATTATTTTTAAGATTTTTTTTAAAAAAAGAATCAGCACTCAGTTATACTGGATGTATAAGTCCTGGAGATCTACTGTACAGACAGTACCTATCCTATGTAATAAAGAGGAAATATGCTAATTGACTCTCACACCATCGCAAAGATGGTGGCACCCACAGCCAATAAGGAGGGAATATGCTAATTTACTGCCATGCCTTCAAAGATGGTGGCGCCCACAGCCACAAGATGGCAGCACCCAGCCCCTCAGCCCTGCCAGGGTGGCAGGCACGTGGCAAGGCCAGGCCCACCCTCAGGCGGGCCCGGCCTTTCTGCGTGCCTGCCTCTGGAGTCCCCCAGTCCCCTCAGCCCCCCAGCTGCCTAGGGCCGGCCCAAGGTGCAGGCAAACCTCGGATGGTGGCTGCCCAGCTGCCCAGGGCCAGCCCAAGGCACAGGCAAGCCTCAGATGGTGGCTGCCCAGCTGCCCAGAGCCGCCCGAGGCTCAGGTAACCAGGGCTGGCCAAGGCTTGCACTGCTGGCAGTGGCAGCAGCAGAGGTGTGATCGGGGCATCACCTTCCCCTGATTGCCGGGTTGCCTCCCACCCCTAAGGGCTCCCGGACTATGAGAGGGGGCAGGCCGGGCTGAGGGACCCCCCCTCCAGTGCATGAATTTTCATGAACCGGGCCTCTAGTGGTTAATAATACTATATTATATACTTAACATTTTGCTAAGAGGGTACATATTATATGTTAAGTATAACCACCAAAAATAATAGTAAAAAATTAAGAGAATGGGAAGAAACTTTTGCAGGTGATGAATATGTTTATGGCATAGATTGCGGTGATCATTTCATGGGTATATGCTTATCCCCAAGCATAACAAGTTGTATTTATTAAGTAGGTACAGCTTTTTGTATGTCAATCATGACTCAAAGTGGTTTTAAAAAATCATCACTGGACCCCAAAATAGTGGCTGGCAGGATGGAAGGGAGGGAGAGGATGTGAATGAGTAAAGGAGTGAAAGAGGAGTGTTGTGGACATGTGTGGTGTATGTGAGGGTGAGTGAGGGACAGTTAAAGTTCACAGGAGTCTTGAGGACTGACATATTGGGCTCTCCTAGATGGGGAGCCCCTGCTACCACCATGGGCACTCATAGGCCAGGCATGACTTTGGTGTGGAGTCCACACCATCTTATAGAGGGGAGCTAGGAGCACAACCACACCAATACTCAGACTGGCCTCAGACATGACCCCAGACCCATTCAGGGAGCTGCTTGCCAGCCATAAAAGGCATGGGACCACCACGATGCCCTGGCAGTGAGTGGCACAATACCTTGCATGGGCTCCCAGACATCTGCAGTGAGCGCATGCCAGAGAGATTCCCCACACCTCGAGTTCTTGCCCCCGCACCTGGACCCAGTGTCCCAGGATTCCTTGTTGACAGGGCTGCCATAGTGACACAGAGTGCCCCACAACTGCCCCAGCCCCGGCCCCAAACGGTGCTGTCATAGCAACCAGGAGCCACCCTGTGACAGCCCAAACCCCAGCCCCAGGTCAGTGCTGCCATAGGGAGCCACATGGTGACAGCCCCAACCCCAGCCCCATGTCAGTGCTACCAGTGCCACCCCAGAGCAACCCAGTGTGTTCCTCACCCCAGGCCCAGGGACTGTGCTGCTGGTATGACCCAGTGTGTCCACCCAAGGGTCACAGGATCATTCTGCAGGTACACTGCCAAAGGGTCTAAGGGCACCACCCTACCACAAGTACCAGGGCCACACAGCAAATTGCAGGCCAGAGAGTACTGAGCCCTCAAAGGGAGTCACACACAAGAGGAACTGTGCATATGCCCCCATTGACCCCAAATATCTGAAGCAGACAAGAGAGACCAGATTGGCAGGAGAAGGGGGTACAACTCAGAGCAGAGTCAATAAAGGTGTGAGAATTAAGGCAGACACAGCCAGAGCTAATGAGTCCCAGACCATGGGACCGTTCAGGGCTTCAACCTCTCGGATCTTAAACAGGGTGCCCAGGGCCATAAAGACAGCAAAAATGAGGAGACAAAGAAATAATCTCGCCGAAACCGGTTTGGCTCAGTGGATAGAGCATCAGCCTGCGGACTGAAGGGTCCCAGGTTCGATTCCGGTCAAGGGCATGTACCTTGGTTGCGGGCACATCCCCAGTGGGAGGTGTGCAGGAGGCGGCTGGTCAATGTTTCTCTCTCATTGATGTTTCTAGCTCTCTATCCCTCTCCTATCCCCAGTGGGAGGTGTGCAGGAGGCGGCTGATCAATGTTTCTCTCTCATCAATGTTTCTAGCTCTCTATCCCTCTCCCTTCCTGTCTGTAAAAAAATCAATAAAATATATTTAAGAAAGAAAGAAGAAAGAAAGAAAGAAAGAAAGAAAGAAAGAAAGAAAGAAAGAAAGAAAGAAAGAAAGAAAGAAAGAAAGAAAGAAAGAATCTCCACAGGGAAGAAAAGGAGGAATTGCCAGAAAAAGGAACTAAATGAAATGGAGGCAAGCAATATGACCAAGAATTCAGAGTAATGGTTATAAAGATTCTCAACCTTCTGGATGGGAAATATGTAAGAATCAAGAGGAAATGAAGAATGATATAGTGGCAATAAATAACACAATGGAAGATTTCAACAGCAGACTAGAAGCTGAGGACTGAATAAGCAAGTTAGAAGACAGGGTAGAAAAAAACACCAAAGCTGAACAGCAATTGAAAAAAAATATTAAAAAGAAGGAGGATAGTATAAGGGAGCTTTGGGACAACATGAAACAAAGCAATATATGCATAATATGAGATGCCAGAAGGACAAGAAGAGGAGCCAAGAATAGAAAACCTATTTGAAGAAATAATAACAGAAAACATCCCTGTTTGGGTGAAGAAAAAGGTCACACAAGCACCAAGAGTCCCAAACAAGATGAACCCCAAAAGACCCACACCAAGACATGTCATAATTACAATGGTAAACATTAACAACAAAGAAAGAATCTTAAGGTTTGCAAGGGAAAAACAGAAAGTTACCTACAAGGGATCTCCAATTAGATTTTTAAATGATTTTTCACCAGAAACACATCAGGCCACAAGGGAATGGAATGAAGTATACAAAGTGATGCAAAGCAAGGAACTAAATCCAAGAATACTCTATCCAACAAGACTATCATTCAAAATTGAAGGTGAAATCAGAAGCTTCACAGACAAAAAAAAATGGTTTAGGGAGTTTATCACCACCAAGCCAGCAATGCAAGAAATGCTAAAAGGACTATTGTAGAAAGAAGAAATAGAAAGGGAAGAAGGATCACAGGCATCTATTTACATAAAAGCCTAAGTGACTGTCCGACCATTGACCGTCCAACTGGTAGCTATGACATGCAATGACCACCGGGGGAAGACGTTCTGATTGGTAGCTATGACATGCACTGACCACCAGGGGGCAGACACTCAATGCAGGAGCTGCTGAGCTGTGGTGACTTGGCAGCTGCGCTTGTTGGGTGACATATCAGGAATCAGAGAAGAGGGAGCCCGATTCTGGGGAGTATCACCCGAGAACTGCCCTCTCACAATCTGGGACCCCTTGGGGGATGTCGGAGAGCCGGTTTCAGCCGGATCCCCACAGGCCAGGCAGAGGGACCCCACCAGTGCACGAATCCATGCACCAGGCCTCTAATAAAGAATAAAAATGGCAATGAGAAAGTATCTATCAATAATAACCTTAAACACAAATAGATTAAATGCTCCAATCAAAAGATATCAAGTGGCTGAATGGATAAGAAAACGTGACCCATATATACGCTGCCTACAAGAGACCCACCTCAGAACAAAGGGATCACACAGACTGAAAGTGAAGGGATGAAAAAAATTTTCAGGCAAATGGAAATGAAAAATAAAGGCTGGAGTAGCAATTCTTATATCTGACAAAATAGTGCTCAAAGTGAAGGCCATAACAAGAGATAAGGAAGGCCACTTCATAATACTAAAGGGATCGATACAACAAGAGGATATAACTCTGGTAAACATATATGCACATTATGCAAGAGCACCCAAATACATAAAAAAAAAAAACTTCTGAAAGATACCAAGGGAAAGATCAGCAGCAATACGATCATAGTAGGGGACCTTAATACCTCATTGACATCACTAAATGAATTTTCTTTTTTTCTTCTTCTTAAATATATATATTTTATTGATTTCAGTGAGGGAGAGGAAGAGAGAGATAGAAATATCAATGATAAGAGAGAATCATTGATTGACTCTACACCCCACAATGGGGATCAAGCCTGCAACCCAGGCATGTGTCCCAACTGGGAATCGAACCATGAGCTCCTGGCTCACAGGTCAATGCTCACTCTCTATTTAAAAGGTGAAGTTACTAAATAAATTTTCTAGACAAAAAATCAACAAAGAAATAGCAATCCTAAATGACTCCTGAGGTCAGATGGAACTAATTGACATTTTCAAAATATTTCACCCCAAAGCTATGGAATATACATTCTTCTCAAGTACACGTGGAACATTTTCACAGATCACATATTAGGACACAGGCTTAGTCTATTAAAATTCAAGAACATTGAAAACATACCAAGCATCTTCTCAGACAATAATGGCAAAAAATTAGAAATCAACTACAATAAAAACAATCAAACACATGGAGGCTAAATAGCATGTTATTAAACAACTAGAGGCCCGGTGCACGAAATTCGTGCACAGGGGGCAGCGGGGAGTGTGTCCCTCAGCCTGGCCTGCACCCTCTCCAATCTGGGACCCCTCATGGGATAACCAGCAGTTGGACATCCCTCTCACAATTCAGAACCGCTGGCTCCTAACCGCTCACCTGCCTGCTTGATTGCCCCTAACTGCTTCTGCCTACCAGCCTGATTGTCCCTAACTGCTCCCCTGCTGGCTTGATTGCCCCTAACTACCTCTGCCTCGGCCCACACCTGGTACCCAGGATTCCCTCCTCCAGCTGACCACAGGCACCCAGGATCCGGGCTTCCTTCCCTCTGGTCAGCCATAGGTGCCCAGGCTGGCTGCAGCCTTAGGGGATGGTGGACAGGGGGCTTCGTCTGTGCTGCAGCTGCAAGTGCTGGCGCCCAGGACTGCAGGGTGGGTGGCTTCTTTGTCTCCCAGGCCACAGCCAGCTGCAGGTGCTGGCACCTGGACCGCAGGGTGGGTGGCTTCTCTGTCTCCCAGGCCACAGCCAGCCACAGGTACTGGTGCCCAGGACCGCAGGGTGGGCGGCTTCTCTGTCTCCCAGGCCACAGCCAGCCACAGGTACTGGTGCCCAGGACCGCAGGGTGGGCAGCTTCTCCATCTCCCGGGCTGCAGCCAGCCTCAGGTACTGGGGCCCGGTTTCTCCATCTCCCCCAGGTCGTGGGGCGGGTGGACATGGGGTGGGCGGCTTCTCCAGCTTGCTGTAGCCTGGGATCATAGGGCAAGTGGCTTCTTCGTCTCCCAGATCGCATCCACCCTCAGGTACTGGCACCCGGTTTCTTGTCTCCCCCAGGACGTGGGGAGGGCAGCTTCTCCAGCTGGCTGCGGCTTGGGATCATGGGGCAGGCGGCTTCTTCATCTCCCAGGTCGCAGCCAGCCTCAGGCGCTGAGGCCCGGTTTCTCATTCTCCCCCAGGAGGTGGGGCAGGCGGACCTGAGGTTTCTGCTGCTGGCTGCAGCCTGGGATCACAGGGCAGGCGGCTTCTTCATCGCCTGGGCTGCAGCCAGCCTCAGGCACTGGCACCTGGTTTCTTGTCTCCCCCAGGACGTGGGGTGAACCGCTTCTCCAGCTGGCTGAGGCCTGAAATCACGGGGCAGGCGGCTTCTTGGTCTCCGTGGCTGCAGCCAGCCTCAGACGCAGGGCCCGGTTTCTCCCTCTCCCCAGGACGTGGGGCAGGCGGACCTGAGGCTTCTGAGGCTGGCTACAGCCTGGGATCATGGGGCAGGCGGCTTCTTGGTCTCTGTGGCTGCAGCCAGCCTCAGGCGCTGGCGCCTGACTTCTCCGACTCCCAGAGACCAGAGAGGCTGGGGGGCGGGGCTGCCGCCATGTTTTCAGTTTAATTGCATACTCACTCAGATTGGATGGTGGGCGTGGCTGGGGCGTGGCTGGTGGGCGTGGCTTGTGAGTGTAGCAGAGTGATGATTTGCATATTACTCTATTATTAGATAGATGATTGGGTTACAAAAGAGATCAAAGAAGAAATAAAAAAAATCCCAGAAACAAATGACAATGAAAACACATCAATCCAAAATCTATGGGACACAGTGAAAGCAGTCCTGAGAGAGAAGTTCATAGCATAACAGGCCTACATAGAAGAAAAAAGAAAGAAGAAAGAAAGCAAGCAAGAAAGAGAGAGAGAAAGAGAGAGAGAGAGAGAGAGAGAAGAAAAGAAGAGCAGAGAAGAGAAGAGAAAAGAAAAGAGAAACTGGTAATAAATTATCTAACTCTACAACTTAAAGAATTAGAAAGAGAGCAATAAGAAAAGCCCAGAGTCAGCAGAAGAAAGGAAATAATAAAGATCAGAGCAAAAATAAATGACATAGAGACAAAAATATATATACAAAAGATCAATAAAACCAAGAGCTGGTTCTTTGAATGAATAAACAAGATTGATGAACTTCTAGCCAGGCTCATCAAGAAGCAAATAGAGAAGACCTACAAAATCAGAAAAGAAAGAGGTGAAATAACAACAGACCCCACAGACATACAAAGGATTGTAAAAAATACTATGAACAACTCTATTCCAACAAACTGGTCAACCTAGAGGAAATGCACATATTCCTAGAAAAATACAACCTTCCAAAACTCAATCAGGAAGAATCAAAAAATCTGAATAGGCTGATAACTATGGAGGAAATTGAAGCACTAACCAAAAAAACTTCCAGCAAACAAAAGCCCTGGGCCAGACAGCATCACAGGGGAGTTTTATCAAACATTCAGAGAAGAACTAAAACCTATCCTCCTCAGACTATTCCAAAAAATTCAAGAGGAAGGAACACTTCCAAGCTCCTTCTATGAAGCCAGCATTACCCTAATACCAAAACCAGATAAAGACAACACAATGAAAGAGAACTACAGGCCAATATCCCTCATGAACATAGATGCCAAAATCCTCAACATAATTCTGGCAATTCGTATACAGCATTATATTAGAAGGATCATACACCATGACCAAGTGGGATTTATTCCAGGAATGCAAGGATGGTACAATATCTGCAAGTCAATAAACGTGATACATCACATAAACAAAATGAGAGACAAAAATCACGTAGTCATATCAATTGATGCAGAAAGGGCATTTGACAAAATCCAACACCCTTTATTAATAAAAATTATCAGCAAAGTGGAAATAGAGGGATCATACCTCAACATAATAAAAGCCTATATGACAAACCTACAACCAACATCATACTCAATGGGCAAAAACTAAAACCATTTCCCCGAAGAACAGGAACAAGACAGGGATGCCCACTCTCACCACTCCTGTTCGACATAGTATTGGAAGTGCTAGCCATAAGGATCAGATAAGAAGAAGAAATAAAAGGTACCCAAATTGGAAAAGAAGAAGTAAAACTGTCATTATTTGCAGTTGACATGATATTGTACATAGAAAACCCTAAAGACTCTATCAAAAAACTACTAGACTTAATAAATGAATTCTGCAATGTAGCAGGATACAAAATTAACACACAGCAATCTATAGCCTTTTTATACATCAATAATGAACTCACAAAAATAGAAACAAATACACAAAAATTCCCATTTACCATTGCACCAAAAAAAATTAAGATATCTAGGAATAAACTTAACTAAGGAGGTAAAAGATGTGTACTCGGAAAACTACAGGACGTTGAAAAAAGAGATAGAGGAAAACATAAACAAATTGAAGAATATACTGTGTTCATGGATTGGTAGAATCAACATCATTAAAATGCCCATACTACCCAAAACAATCTATACATTCAATACAATCCCCATTAAAATACCAATGGCATATTTCGGACATAGAACCAACTCTCAAAAATTCATCTGGAATAAAAAATGACCCTGTATAGCCACGGCAATCAGAAGAACAAAGTTGGAGGGGTCCCAATACCGGTTATCAAGCTATATTACAAAGCCACTGTTCTCAAAACTGCCTGGTACTGGCACAAGAACAGACATATAGATCAATGAAACAGAACAGAGAACCCAGAAACCGACCCAAGCCATTATGCTCAATTAATATTTGACAAAGGAGGCAAGAGTACACAATGGAGACAAGACAGTCTCTTCAATAAATGGTGTTGGGAAAATTGGAATGGACATGCAAAAAAAATGCAACTAGGCCACCAACTTACACCACACACATAAATAGACACATAATGGGTAAGGGACTTAAACGTAAAATGGGAAACCATAAAAATCTTAGAAGAATGCATAGGCAGCAAAATAGCAGACATATGTTGCAGCAATATCTTTACCAATTCAGCTCCTAGGGCAATGGAAACTAAGGAGAAAATAAACAAATGGGACTACATCAAAATAAAAAGCTTCTGCACAGCAAAAGAAGCCATCAACAAAACAACAAGAAAGCTCACTGCATGGGAGAACATATTTGTCAATGTGACATCTGATAAGGGTTTAATCTCCAAAATTTTTAGGGAACTCATACAACTTAAAAGGAAAATATACAATCCAATCAAAAATGGGCACAGGACTTAAATACACACTTCTCGAAAGTGGACATACAGAAAGCCAAGAGACATATGAAAAATGCTCAAGATCAGTAATCATCTGAGAGATGAAAATCAAAACGACAATGAGGTACCATCTCACACCTGTCAGAATGGCTATCATCAACAAATCGACAAATGACAAGTGCTAGCGAGGATGCGGAGAAAAGGAACCCTTGTGCACTGCTAGTGGAAATTCAGATTCGTGCAGCCATTGTGGAAAACAGTATGGAGTTTCCTCAAAAAACTAAAAATGGAGCTCCCATTTGACCCAGTAATCGCACTCCTAGCAATATATCCCAAGAAATCAGAATCACCAGTTAGAAAGGACATATGCACCCCTGTGTTCAGAGCAGCACAATTTACAATAGCTAAGATTTGGAAACATCCTAAGTGCCCATCAGCAGATGAGTGGATTAAGAAAAGGTGGCACATCTACACAATGGAATACTATGCTGCGGTAAAAAAGAAAGAACTCTTACCATTTGCAACAACATGGATGGACCTGGAAAACATTATGCTAAGCGAAATAAGCCAGTCAGAGAAAGATAAATATCACATGATCTCACTCATTTGTAGAATATAATGTACAACATAAAGTGATGAACAAAAATAGATCCAGAGACTGCGAAGCATGGGACAGACTGTCAAATTTCAGATGGAAGGCAGGGGAGGGGCGGGTAAGAAATCAACCAAAGGACTTGTATGCATGCATATAAGCATAACCAATGGACACAGACACTAGGGGGCTGAGGGCATGTGCTGGGGGTTGGGTGGCCGGGGAGAGGTCAATGGGGGAAAAAGGAGACATATGCAACACTATATGTAATACTTTAAACAATAAAGATTTTTTTTTAAAAAAAAAAAAAAAGGAGGAATCAGAAAAGGCCCATAACTCTGAGGAAATTGAAGCAGTAATCAACAAACACCCAGCAAACAAAAGCCCTGGTCCAGAAGCGCTTCACAGGAGAGTTTTACCAAACATTCAAAGAAGAACTAAAACCTACCCTCCTCAGACTATTCCAAACAATTCAAGAGGAAGGAACACTTCCAAGCTCTTTCTTTAAAGTCAGCATCACCCTAATCCCCAAAACAGATACTAGTAAAGATACTATAAAGAAAGAGAATTACAGGCCAATATCTAAGCATGGAACAGACCATCAAACCTCAGAGGGAAAGGTGGCGGGGGGGGGGGGTGGAGTTGGGGTGAAGGCTGGGGCTGGGGACCGGGGGCCAGCTGGGAGAGGACAACGTGGGAAAAGGGGACATATGTAATACTTTCAATAATAAAGAATTTTAATTAATTAATTAATTAATTAAATCAGCACTTACTCATTTCTTTCAATTTTCTTTCCCATCCCTCTTTATTTCTTAGTCATATTAGTATTTTTACTTTGACCAGATTTCTAACCAGACAAATGTAATGTGTCCCTGCCACCTGCAACTGCACTTCTTTAATACCAACTCACTTATTCTAAAAATGCATGCAAATTTTGCATTTTTCTCTAAAGCCTGCTACCAGATCACCTTTGCTGCCTAGCTCCCTGGTCCTGACTGCCAACTTATAATCTAGTCCTCTCTTGGCCTGTTGATGAAGCCTCCCCTTGCTACAGACTCTGTTCCCCTGGGTTGTGTCTCTCCTTAAACTCTTCTCTGAAACAGTCCTGGCATTGCCATCCCTGGCCACCAGCAGGTCCTTTGTAGGTCCCTTCACTCTGGCCCTCACCCTCTGCTCTGAGGTGATACAGACAGGGACTTGGAGCTACCTGGCACTCAGCTACCCTGAACAATATGTGCTATGCAAGTACTTACTATTCAGGCTCCTTTGAAATAAACTTTTATCAATAAGTTAAAGAAAACCAGAGGAAATAACATGCACCCAAAGACCATAAGTCTAATGATTTACAGAATAAGCCAATATCTAATCACTGATTAGATTGGATGACAGTAAATAAGAACATTTAGATATCTTTCTATCCTTCACTCCCCAAATCCTTTTTGATGGCTGTTTTGTTGTTGTTGTTCCAGAGATTTCTTACTCCCTGCAGGAGAGGGGCTCAGCCTTCGTCATAACCTCCTATAAAAAAAAGTACAGTAGTCTGATAGTAGTTAATAACTCATGCCCAGAAGGTGAAAGACTCCATTTCAGCTTTCTGTGCCTCCTGCCACTGAGCAACACTCTAGCCTAGGCTTAAGCAGAACACAATCCTGTCAGCCTCCAGACCTTTACTGTTGCCCTCCTCCCAGCTGGAATGTCACTCCCCCTCCATCCATATATCTGAACCATGCTCATTCTTCTTACCCCTTTCTTGCTCTCCTATCACTTCCTCCAGGAAGCACATCTGCTTCTCAACCACACAATTTAACTCACCAATCTCTTAACCCCTGTTGCTCCATGTAAGTTAGTTTAGACTCCACAATAGTACCATCAGACTCCTTCTTGACTTCCCTGGGACACATAGCATAAACCTGAGCCTGTAGTTGGGGCTCAGCAAAGACACATGGAAGATGCTTGTCATAGAAACAAAATCAGGGTTTTCTATTCTTTTTACATAACTAGCTAGAAAATGGACTGCTCAGATGCAGGCATTAAAAAAGAAAACCTCCAGCATCCTGGGGAGCAGCTAACAAAGACACCACAGGTCTCCCCAAGTCATTGAACCACACAAAGTGTTAGAGCAGAAAGGAATCTTAATCATTTGCTCCCAAACTTTTAAACTGGGGTATGCATACTTTTGGGGGTCCATGGCAGTGCACCAATGGGGTCCACAAAGCCACGGGATAAACATGGCATGCTTTCTTAGAGTGTCAATTTTACCCGAGTATAAGAAATTTAAAACATTTCTATATTAAAACAAATATGGCTATATCATAGAGAAGAATGAAAATTTTGCATGCATTTTTAGGATAAAACATGAGACCTCAAAGACACTTTAGACCATGTAGTAGCCTGTTTTGAGTTACCGCCATCCACTTTTCTCCTCTACCTTTGCTGAGGATTTCATTTTCCCTCTCCTCTATCATTGGGGTTACTTCAATTAAGAAAATAAATAGAAGTTTGAGAAAATTGATCTAGTCCAGTCCCCTCTTTTCACAGTTAGGAAAACTTAGGCCCATGGAGGAGAAATGATTTGGCCAAAGCCACAGACAGTGAGTTCAGCAAGAGCTAGGACCTCCATCCACCCCATCAGATGTACATTTTTTTCTAGTGACTTGTTCAGGTGACTCCTGACTGAAAACTAAACATCTTTACTAACTCTGTTCCACCCATCGTACCTACCCTTCAGCATTGTTTTTTCTTTGCCAAGGGTTACACAACCTATCCTGAGGGAAGCCTGTGGCATCAGCAGCTCTGAGAGCAGGCCAGACCCTTTAGTCCCTTTCTATAGTTTCTAATGCACTGAATAATGCTGCATTTCCCAGAGATCTGAGTGTAAATGATGAGATTCAAACCCCTCACAGAAACAGGATGAAGTTCATAGCATTAGGGAGAGAGAGGCAAAGCGGGGAGGAGGTTCTGCTAATCAAAGGCCATAGCCAGGAAGCCAAGAGTTGATGCTAAGACCCTGCTTTTTCCCTTCATTTATGTAAGAAAGAGATGCTCTATGGTCACCACAGCAAGGCTCCAAAGAAACTGGGCCCTCAGCTTTTTAAAAAAGGGAGTGAATTTGGATTTAAATGAATTCAGTTTCACAACTATCATGTATATTCTCTGTGCAAATTAGCAGGGGCTGCCTGTAGATTCACATACTTATGTACATTTATTCACTTATTCACAACTTAAACCCACAACGCTTGCTGTTACACAGACATGCAAATTCTTCTGCACACTGTCACAAACATAAGCACGCATTTGTGTTGGGAAAACCAATACAATCATAGTCTCTGCCCACACTTCTTCCCAACACCCAGCCCCGGACACACACAGCCACCATTGATACCCACATTCACAGTCACACACACCAGGTTGAGAAGTGACCCGCCTGCCAGGGTTAGAGCCACATTCCATGGTGTCCCATTCCCCTCAGAGACCTAACGGATCATTTCACAAAGATGTCATCACCTGCCTACTAATGGCAAGTTACAGCCAGAATAAATGGTCCATTACCCACCCCCATTACAGGTAGGCCCACAGAAGAATGACAGCGGAGACAAAGGAGACTTGTGGCTCAGTGTCACTGGAGGAGAATGACCAGACAGGTAAGATGGGGGCTCAGACAGATAAGATGGGGGCTCATTCCAGCCAAAGAGATTTCCTTTCCTCTCTGCACCTTAGAGTTGGGGGTAGGGAGATCAGGAGGTAGTCTTACTTTTTGTAGGTTTCTCAATCTGTAGCTACAAATCATATGGGAGAGGGGAGGAGGAGGACTGCTCTTTTAACCAGGGTCATCCTTGTCTTGAAGAGATTTGAATTGTGTCATAATACTTTCTCTTTTGAACAAGACCCCAACACTTTTTGGAGTAGTGCCGTGACCAACAGCATGGTCTCTGGAGCCACTCTCCAGGTCTGAATTTTGGCCCCACCACATACAAGCTGTTTGACCTTGAGCAAGTTACTTAACCTCTCTAGCCCTCAGTTTTGCCATCTGCTAAAAACTAGAATAATAATATCATCTACTTCATGGTAGTATGACATGTTTTAAATGTAAGACACTTAAATACAGAGTTCCTCAATATCAACGATTTTGTTTTCTGCTTTTATTTACCTGCGATCAACAGTGGTCCGAAAATATTAAATGGAAATTTTCAGAAATAAACAGTTCATAAGTTTTAAATTGCAAGCTGTTATGAATAGCATGATAAAATCTCACCCTGTCCCACTCTGTCCTGCCTGGGACCTGAATCATCCCTTTGTCCAGTGTATCCACTCCCCGCCCACCCATCAGTCACTGAGAAGTCAGTTGGGTTATCAGATCAACTGTTGCAATATTGCAGTGCTTGTGTTCAAATAACCCTTATTTTACTTATATTATTATTGTTGTTCTATTTTATTATTAGTTACTAGAGGCCCCATGCATGAAATTCATGCAAGAGTAGGCCTTCCTCCCCCGGCTGCCCACACCGGCTTCCCTCTGACACCTGGGACCCAGGCTTCCCTCACAGCCCCAGCTTCGTCCGGAAGGTCGTCCGGAAGGACATCCAGTCTAATTAGCATATTATGCTTTTATTATTATAGATTATTGTTAATCTCTCACTGTGCCTAATTTACAAATTAAAATTTATCAGAGGCATGTATGTATAGGAAACAACATAGTACATATAGGGTTCAGTACTATCCATGGTTTCAGGCATCATCCACTGGGGTCTTGGAATATATCCCCTGCAGATAAGAGGGGACTATTGTAGTGCCTGGCACTTAGAATGCTCAATAGATGGAATTATACTAATGAGCGATTTCCTGTTTTTCTCTGACTTCCATTCCCTCACTGCCTGCTTGACCACACAAAGGTGACAGTTTAGTCACCTTGTTTCTGAGACAGGCCTTCTGAAGCCCAGAGAGAATCACACAGAAAGAGTAATAGGATTGGAATTGATAGTTTTGGGGTGCTATGCACAGTGTTCTCGTCTACTTCATTTCTCCCTTAGGACAAAATAATTATAGTTTGAAAAAACTTAGAGAAGAAATATAACTAGGGCCAGGCAGGATGTAAATAATATTAAGAACAGTGACCACTTAATGTGCGCCAGGCACAAGTTCAACACACTCTGTGTATTTTTTTTTATTTAAACCTCACAGCAACCCTAGGAAGTGATGACTATTTGACTATCATCATCATCATCATCATCATCATCATCTGCATCATCTGCATCATCATCATCTGCATCGTACAGAAAAGGAAACTGAGGCTAGAATGACTTCAAGCTGGGATTTGAACCCAGACAGTCTGACACTAGAGATGAAGTGTGCAACCACTATATCAGTGATGGCGAACCTATGACACGCGTGTCAGCACTGACACGTGTAGCCATTTCTGATGACACGCGGCCGCTGAGGCAGCCGCATGCCGAGGATGAAACATTTGCTGCTCCTGAGGATGAAACATTTGCGAAATAATGTTTTTTCCTCAAAGTGACACACTACCCGAGTTATGCTCAGTTTTGTGGCGAAGTTTGACACACCAAGCTCAAAAGGTTGCCCATCACTCTAGTGAGATTATACTGTGGTCCACAAGGAAAGCAAGAGAAGAGAAAAGGCAGTAATGAAGAACAAAGGAGCAATACAAGTTCTTTTAGAAGTAAATAGATTGAGGCAGTGTAGTTTGTGGTCAGGTCCTAACTTAAGATCAGGGTTGAAGTCCTACCACTGCTACTAGTTATTGAATGTCTTTGAGCCTTAGCTTCCTTGACTGTAAAATGGGAATAAAACTATTTTTTAGAGTTGTGATAAGGCTTAGAGAGATAAGCACCCAGAGCAATGCTTAATTCAACATATGTTCTCAGTAAACAAGAGCAAGTGTTGTCTGTTAATTGTGTTCCCCATAGGATATGCCTAGCAGTACAACTCCTTTTGTCCCTTCTCAGGGAAAATAAATTAAGAAGGAAAAAACATTTTTAAGTTGTCAGGAAAATGAAGAACTGGACAGACCAACAATTCCAGACATACTTTCCCCACTCCTGGGTATATGCATGGGATGGGGATGGGAGGGGAGAAAGTACCAGCTAATAAGCTTCATTCTCTCCTTCCTTAAGGAACAAATCCCAGCACGTTACCCCTAGCCTCTGGTCACTTATAGCCTGAGTCAGAACTGTCCTATTTCTTAAAGAATTTTGTTTTTCCATGTCCTTTTCACATAGGTTGTTTTATTTTTCACATCAGTTCTATGAGAAAGGAGGACAGAATCTCAGATTTTCCATGTGCCAGACAGAATGCTGGGCCCTTTTCATCAGTGATTTCATTTTATCTTCACAATAATACCACTGTGAAGCTGTATAGCAAGCATGTCAAACTCAAAGGCTAACACAGGCCAAATAAACAAGGTTTAAGTTGATGTGGGCTGCAAAAAAACAAAAGCTTCAATTTTCATAGAAACTTAGGTTTATTTTGATAGAGACATGTTGAATACAAAGGGCTGAAATAAAATAACATAAAATAATAGAACATTTTAATAAAAATTAATATTTTTTCTTGCACATTAACTTACCAGACACCGAATAACTGCACAAATTAATAAGTGTAATGCAAATTAACCTATTTTCTTGTTCTCCAAAAGTGAAATATTTCCTGTTGTGCACACCAAACAAATCAGTACAAGACTAATGACGTGGCAATCGGCTGCTAAAATATTCACTGCTAGTATTAGTGGACAGAAATGATGCGCTGGCATGTAAGGCACGTAAGGGAAATGAATGCAACATGATTATAGTAATCAGTCATTAGGGAACGTTACAGTTTGTTATTAATAATTATGTATAACAGGATATTGTAAAAATTAAGTTATGAAATTTTTATTAAAACGTTTCTTACATACCATTATATTGGCTGGGCTGCAAAAATATTCATTGTGGGCTGCATGCAGCCCGAGGGCCACAAGTTTGACATGCTTGCTGTACAGTTATCCAAACTTTACAAGTAACATCCGAATCCAGCAAGGGTTGCTTCTTCTTTGTACTTTTTTCTCTCATTCCATATATCCAGCACAACCTTGGCCTGAGGATGTGTCCTGCTGAGGATTTTCGATAAACCAAAGTATTATGAAATCTCACTACCCTAAACATATTGTACTTTACACAATCTCAGGCCTATAAATCAAGAGTAATTTGCCTCCAGTGGATCTGAGATCAAATTATTACTCTGCTTCTTATTAACTACTAGAGGCCCACTGCATGAATTTGTGCATGGGTGGGGTCCAGCCTGTGGATTGGGGCTGGGCCTGTCGGGAGGAGGAGATGGCGGGAGGTTGGCCGGCCAGCCTGCCTGGATCAGGGCCCAATCAGAGACCCCAATAAGGGCCAGGCCAGCTGGGGGAAGGGGCTGTGGGCAATTGGCCAGTGGGCCCTGCCCCTGATTGGGGTTGGGGAACCAATTGGGGGCAGGGCTGGCCATGGGGAGGGGCTGTGGGCAGTGGGCAGGCTGGCCACGCCCCTGCCCCCGAATGGGGTGGGTGGAGGTGCAAATCAGGAGCCAGGGGCCTGGGGGAGGGGCCATGGGTGGTTGGCCAGCAGGCCCTGCCCCTGATCGGGTTGGGGGGGGCCGATCTGGGGTGAGGCCAGGTGGGGGGAGGGGCTGCAGAAGATTGGCCAGCCAGCCCCACCCCCTATTAGGGGGGGGGGCAATCAGGGGTGGGGTCCGGTAGGGG
The DNA here is from genome assembly GCF_951640355.1 of Cnephaeus nilssonii. Classification (NCBI taxonomy): domain Eukaryota; kingdom Metazoa; phylum Chordata; class Mammalia; order Chiroptera; family Vespertilionidae; genus Cnephaeus; species Cnephaeus nilssonii. The sequence continues at coordinate 35,946,184 of NC_137071.1, read as the reverse complement.
GAGGGGCTCCAGGAGGTTGGCTGGCCAGCCCCACCCCCTTTTATGGTAGGGGTGTGATCAGGGGCGGGCCAGCAGGGGGGAGGGGCTGCGGGCCTATCATGGTGGGATGGGCTGATGGGGGCATGACTGGCAGGGAGGTGGGGTGCGGAAGGGAGGGAGCATTTGGCCGGCAGGCCCAGCACTTGATTGGGGAGGGAGAGTCTGATCAGGGGCAGGCCGGCAGGGGGGAGGGGCTGCGAGGTTGGCTGCTGGCCCTACCCCTTGATCGGGCTGGTTTGCTGGCCACAGTGGGTGTCATAGCAACCAGTTGTTAGGTTGTTAGGGCCGTTACACTAGCTGCCTTTTTATATATATAGACACTAGTAGCCTGGTGCACGGATTTGTGTACATTGAAAGGAAATTAATTAGAAGAAGTATTTTAATATTGCTATTTGCCCTTTATAATATACGGCAAGTGTCAGAGATTAAAGAAAATTAGTAAAATGTATATGAAAGTAATATATAAATTGATTAATAAATAAACAATAACAACATGATATAACAACAAAGACATGATCTAAAAACAACAAATATATTATATAAAAACATTATATAAATAAACAACAAAAACATGATATAAAAACAACATAAATAAAAACAATGACTGATAAATTGATTAAACCTATTCTAATATCTCCCTGTATACCAATTAAGAGTAAACACGCTTTCAGAGTGCTTGACTAATTTCCCTTGTGATGAAGTATTTACTAGTACAACTTTAACTTTAATGTCACACGCTCTTCGAACTCGAGAGAAAGCAACATATAACTGACCGTGTGCGAAAACGGGTTCAGGTAGGAATATTCCTACTCTGTCTAGAGTTTGTCCTTGTGATTTATTAATAGTCATCACAAATGCTGGCATCACAGGAAACTGTCTTTGAATTCATTTAAATGGGAGGCCAGTGTCAGACGGGGACAAATCAGTTCTTGGAATCAGAACAACCTCTCCTTCCACAGATCCTGTTAATACTTCAGCTTCAATTATGTTAGGTTGCAATCTTTTGATAATAAATCTAGTATCATTACAAAGACCACATTTCCTATTAAGATTTCTCAGTAGCATGATGATTGCACCTACTTTCAATTTTAATTTATGACACAGCATTCCCGAAGGAGTAATACTATTAAGAAATTTGATGGGAAAATTTTCCTTTTCAGCATCATCTGTTGAATCAATGGAATCATCACTCAAATAGGTGTGAAAATCTTCATCGAATATATCCAAAATTTCTTCATTTAATTTATGAATGTGCTTATTTTTAGGACAAAGAATCGCATGTTTAGATATATTTTTAATATTATCTATAGATATACTATTTCTAAAGGTATATCAATAATAGATCCGTTACAAATCATTTCTTGGGGGATTACAATAATGTCCATTCCAAGAGCTTTATATGTATCATGCATTTCGAGACTCAACATCTATTTTTAAATTGCCAGTACACATCATATGTACCAGCTGGTGGGTGACGGTCAGACGGACAGACAGTCAGTCACTTAATCTTTTATATATATAGACTAGAGGCCTAATGCATGAAATTCCCTCTGGCACCCAGGACCCGGACTTACCTCGCAGCCCCAGCTATGTCCAGAAGGTTGTCCAGAAGGACTCTGGAAGGACATCCGGTCTAATTAGCATATTATGCTTTCATTATTATAGATGATTCTGTGCTAGTCACTTAAGCTCACCTCTAAAATAGTGATAATGACACCTCCTACTTCGCAAGGTTGTGAAAATAACTTCCATGGAATTGCTCTGTCATTGGGACACTTCATGGAAACGTTATTTAAAACACAATCATCAGTCAGCTTAATCCCAAAAGAGCCCCAGAAGGGCAATGAAATGTTTGTATCTCTAATCTTTGATCAGGTAGGCCTCCAGATATGCAACTGTGATTGGTGACTTTGGGAATGTTGGGGGGCAAAGAATGCAGAAGGTCCCTGGCGTGACTATTGAGGAAATGGCCTTTCACCATTATCAATGCATCATTGATATCATCATAGAAACATCTAAATCCTTTATGTCACATATTTCTCAAAGCAGTTCTATCTACAGTATTTCATTTGACATTCACTAAAATTTTTCCACTTGCTTTGTTACCATTTTCCTCTTCCTGGAAGTGGACTACCTGAATTGGCAAAATCCAGCCCATCCATTACAAAGGCCACCTTGGTCCAGAACCCATCCCTAAACCCAGGGATCAGCCTTCTCTCTGCTTTCTGAGTCCGCACAGCACTGTATACCTTATACTGCCTTCTAGTCATTTATGTACTTGTCTTAACCTCTGTCCCTCCTCCCCCACTTTCTTACTATCCACAAACTCTTTGAAGGAAAGAATAAAGAAGGAAGGAATGGTTTATTTGTTGTTTTATGTCAGTCCCATTTTAAAAGTTTTTATTGTGGAAAAATGCAGTGCACGCATGTGTGGTGTGTGTGTGTGTGTGTGTGTGTGTGTGTGAGTGTGTGTTTAGAGAGAGAGTAGAAGATATATATAATGAATATCCATGTACCCATCACCCGGCTTCAACAACTAGTAACACATGAATAATATTGTCACATCTATACCTCCGCTCTTGCCTTCTCACTCTGTGTTATTTTCAAGCAAATCCCAGTATTTCATCCGTAAATACTCCAATACAGAGGCCATCTGTTGCAGTTCTGTTTGAAGACTATTTGCATCTGTGCCCTACTACTGGGAGCAAACACATCAGAAGATGATTTCTGGGCACCTAATATGTGCCAGACCTTGTGCTTGGCTCTGGAGGCTCTGGCTGAGCTAAGGGGACACACTAGAACTAAGACACGATGTTCCAAACCAAGAATTTTTATGGTACCAGAGAGTGAGCAAGGGGTGCAGTGGGAGCCCAGCACCAGGACCTCAAATTGCACTAACTGAACTGAGCTGAATCTGTTTTCTCTAATGGAGACCCTGAGTTCAAACTCGCCGCGAGACATGGATTCTCAAGCAGGAGGCGCTGCAAAGGCGGGGCAGGGGGTGCTTGCTCTGTTGTTTCTCCTGTTAAGAGCAGGAAAAGGCGACCAGAGCCCGCCGAGGGTACAAACTGCAAGCAACAAAGCAGTTTAATGAGCCTGCAGGACGCTGAGCACCGGGGCCTAAGAAGTGCCCCAGGGTTCAGGTGCCTGACAGGAGGGCGGGGAGGGGGGGTCACGGGGAAGGCCTGGCACCTGCTCTCAGTTCTTCTTGAGGCTGCCCGTTGCCCTGACTGCCGCCAGTTCCCGCCCCAAATGCCGCTCTTCTGATAGAATATTTCTGAGCAGGGCACGGGACAGAGCGAGGAAACACCTGTTTCCAACAAGAAAAGGGGTGTGGAGGGAAGCCCCGACCAGGTTTCCAATGGCCCCTCATCGAGCCTGCTCTCCAGAGCCCTGTAAAAGCACGCCCACAAAGCCAGTGGAAATCATTTTTTTTCCCTAAAAGATCGCTTTCTATTTCTTACTCCCCCCTCCATCTCCTAAACTGTAATGTCTTCTTTCCTCCGTGAGGTTTCCCGCTCCTCCCAGTCTCCTTAAGACCGCGCCTTGGTTCCTGCAGGGACTGCCAGCACCCCCAATCCCAAATTTTGCAACTGCATCGCTTCCGGACTTTTCACTTCCTCAGCCCCCGTCCAACCTACAGGTGGGGAGTGAGGTTGCGGGGTGGGCAACAGAACAAAGAAACCAGGGAGGCCCTTGTCCCAGGCCAGGCACCCCTTTTGCAGCCTCTGACCAGCCGGGAAACAAGAGGGCCTCAGGAACCCGGGAACGCCCCGGTCTCTTTCCCAAAGCTAGCAGCCGGAGGACTCGTGAGAGGTGGGGATTGCCCCCGCGCAGCAGACAGACGTCCACGCAACAGGCCTGAGTGGTCGTGGGCGCCAGCAGCCTCCACGCATTGGGCTCCGTTATTTCATCAGCAGTTTCAGAAAAACCTGCCAAAAGCAGTTATGCCTCACTGCAATGTGTAGCTTTTTCCTGCCATTTTTTCATAATAAAAGAGGGAGTGAAGCTCGCTTGTTCTCTTCCCCCCTCCACCCCCCCCCCCCCCCCCGCTCCCAAAAAGAGCCAAATGGATACGAGAAGGAGAAAGGAAAAAAAAAAAAAAAAACAACCCACACACCAATCTCCGAGGGGATGCCAGTGAGGTGTGGCTTGTATTTAAATATCCAATATGTCAATGTAAGGGGAGTGGGTACGTATATAAAGTGCCGTTTGTATCCGATAGCTCGACGAAGCCAGCTATGAGAGGCCTGAGGAGATGGATGTGGAGGGAAAGCGGCACTTTGACTGAGAGCAAGGTCAGGAGCGCGCTGCCCCACGCTCCCCGCCGCTGAGAAGTTCCTTGGACGAGAACAGACGTCGACTGCAGCTCTGCAGAGCAAGGAGCTAGGGAGCGAGCGCCGGCGAATCGCCCACGCCCGCTTCGGGGAGAGGCAGTTCGCGCACCTCCACCCCGGCTCGGCCCCGCGCACCCCGCCATGGCGGAGGTGGGGGGGGTCTTCGCCTCCTTGGACTGGGATCTGCACGGTTTTTCCTCATCTCTGGGGAACATGCCCTTAGCTGACTCCCCTGGTTTCCTGAACGAGCGCCTGGGCCAGATCGAGGGGAAGCTGCAGCGCGGTTCGCCCACAGACTTCGCCCACCTGAAGGGGATCCTGCGGCGCCGCCAGCTGTACTGCCGCACCGGCTTCCACCTGGAGATTTTCCCCAACGGCACGGTTCACGGCACCCGCCACGACCACAGCCGCTTCGGTGAGGACACGACCGGGAGGGACGGGAGGCGAGCGTACAGACGGCGCGCTGGGGAGCCGACGGCTCTGAGCTCAGGCTCCGGGCCCCGCGGACCGCCCCCAGCTCAGTGCCGTCAAGGCGGAAGGCCGCCAGGGACGCGGGGCAGATGGGACACGACGGTGCGGACTTGAGCCATAAGGCGTCAGGGAGCCTGGCACCCTGAGACGCTAGGGCGGGGGCGGGGGCGCGGGCGCGGGCGCCTTGAGGTGCGGCCTCTCCTTCCTCCACTCCACTCTCCCTTCCTCCCTTGAGTGAGAGAGGATCGTTCTGGCACCTGGATGCTGTACTTCGACTGGAAGCAGGTGAAGCTGGGAGAGGGGTAGGAGCAGAATCACAGCAGCTGCAGCGCGGGACAGAGCCTCGAGGGCAGGATTGTCGCGGGCGATGGCCTGGAGCAGGAGCCTTCGTGGGCCATGGATGTGGTGGGCGAGTAGCCCACACCCACGTCGCTTTTGGCCAGCACCTGCCTGCCTCTGGGTTGCTCTGCCTGGGGCGGGGGCCAATCCAGGCAGCAGGGCATGAGCTGGGTATTGGAGAAACTAGGAAAGCCTTCCAGTGTCCACTGTGTAAGGGCACAAGCCCTGGGGCAGCTTTTGCTTGGAGCTGCCTCTGGACTCCTTGCCTCAGTAAGGAAACAGTCCTGGGCCCACTCCCAGCAACAGAAACAGGTGTCTTCTGGGCCCAGGACAGGAAACGTCCACCTCTATCCAAGGTTTTCTCTGTCCACCATTCTGCAAATTGTTCAAAGGACACAGCTGCCTGTCTCACATATAGAACACGATATAAACCTTGGTCTGAGACAGAGATCATTAGGTTTCTAAACAAATGTGTCCACTCATCAGTAATTTGGCCCTTTTTATTTTCAATATCCTATTCTCTACTAAACCATTTTTCAGGTGCTGGGACAGCTACCCTTCCTTGGGCCCTCTTTCCTCCAATGCCCCTACTTCCTCCCAAGGACCCAGTGGCCCAAGGAAACCTATCCCTAAGCCTATAAGAGGTTTTGACTATGTTCAGACACAATAAGTTCTTTTCTTTTTCCCACCCTCCTGCACTCACTTCAAGCCTCCTCATCCTCCTACTCCCCATTCCTTGCTGGAGCTGCTGCTGGTGTGCACAGTAAAAAGTGTGTGTGTGCGGGGGGTGCACAGAGGCCAAGTCTAGCAAACAACTTAGGGCTAGGGCTGGTCTTCCTTGCTGGGAGCAAGCAGGAACCCTAATGAGGTCTATGTCATCTTGGAAAAATGCACTCACAGAGCTGGAGTGCAGTAGGTTGCGTGTGGGGTGGGGGTAATGGAGGGGTGCAGGTGTCTGTATAAACTTGCAGCACGTCCTCAAATGGGTGATAAGGTGGGGTGGAGGGAGAAGGAGTGCTAAGTTGGCTCCTTTTCCTTCCATTGCTTATGACTTTGCAGTCTCCTTTTGTTTCTCTTCAGAAGTAATGGGATTCCCGCCCTGGCCTCAGAGCCCCCCCCAAAGACTCCCAGAATGGCCTAGAAATATTGGAGTAGCTCATTCCTGAAATATAAAAGAAAAATTATGAAATAATAGAGAAATGTTGGTTGGGGGTAGCAGAGGTGGAGAAACTATGAGCTTGGCTCCCAGCAGCTACAAGTGTTTGTCTGACTCTGTGCCTAAGCTGAGCCCAATAACCTACAAGGTCAACATAAATCAATAATAGGCTCTTGGGATAAGTGGTCTTTAATTACCTCCCTAAGGACACATCTTGATTTCTTTTCATCTCTCAGGCCTGCTAAGGGTGTTAAGTTTAAGGAGAAACCAAAGGAAATAAAACTGGCAGGAAGAAGGGATGTTTTCACTGCTGCTTAACTGACTGCTTCATTTTTTGTTTTGTCTTTAAAAAACACTGCCTGAGACCACCTCTGCATCACCTTTTCCCTTTCCTCCTTCCCTGGCTTCCTGGCAGTTTTGTGTATTTCCTGTAAATGAAATGATAACTGGTCAAAGCTGTCTCTTTGTAACCTCCCCTGCCAACTTTCTAACACATTTACTCTTTCTCGGTTTAGCTTTTGGCAAAGAAAGAGGTGGCGTTTGAGTTTGCTAACTCCTCCCTCCACATTTGAGTTAATCAGCCAGGGTATTCAATAAATCGAAACTTTAACATTCCATAAGTGCTTTAGCAGTCAACATTCCAGCAGGGTAAAGTAGGCCAGACTTAAGATATAAAATATTATAGATTTCTGCTTGGGGGGAGGAGGTAGTCTCCAAAGGCCATGTAAAGTAAATAGCTATTTGTTGTAATTGGAGAGCAGGGCCCCCAAGGATTACCCTGGAATCCATGTGTTCAGAACAAGTCAGGCTGAGCCCAAGAGCAGCCCCGACTCCATATAATAACCTGTTGGCACAGCCTATCCTCCCCCCTCACTACCCCCTATTCTGCCATCAGTAGCCAGGAGTATTACAACCTCTGCCTGGCTGGTGGCATTAACATGAGGTTCACAGAGATACTGACATTCTTGAGGGACACCTGTGGATTGGCATAGTAGGGTTTGGGAGCCAGGTTGGAGGAGAGGCCTCCCACCACGTGGGATGGAGCAGGCTCCTGCAGCTGCTTTGGGTTTTGTGTGAGCTGGTTCTTATTTGGCAGGATGCCAAGGCAGCACTGTCTTGGCCATGAAGGTCTGAAAGGATGGCTGAGGGAGCTCAGGCAAATTATGGAACCAGATTAAATGGCGCCTTAGTCAGTCATCTAGCTAAGTTCTGAAGCAGTGGGACCCAGGATGATCCATTTTGAATGAGTTCATGGGGGAAAAGCTATAAGAAGGCAAGAGTCCGGAAATTGTCAAGCAAAGGCCAGAGCTTGAGGTGGACAGGTCAAGATGAGGCAGAGCAGAGAGAGGTCCTGAGCTTTAAGGGGGGTGAGAGAAGTGAGGACAATCTTTGTCTACTTAATACTTTGCCTCAACACTTTACTGTTAACACCCCTCTCCAGCTGTAGCTGGGAAAATGTAAAAATGGCTTGTTTTCTCTCTCCCTTCATGCTGGCTGGGATTCAGAGAAGGTTTAGGAATATCTGTTCCATCATCATGTGCCACTGGGTTCCCACAATTTAAATCCAGCTAATAGGAAAGTTGGCAGAGGGAAATGATGCCCAAAGACAGCTGGGCAGGGACGATTCCAGCTGTTGGAGACCCCTGTTACTGGACACAACCCAAGTGACTTCCTGTATGATCTGTCCTTTGGCATCATGTTAACAGAGAATTGGAGAAAAACTGTGGTGACTCAAATGGCCACACCTCTTGGGTTTCATGATTTGTTCTCACACCAGGTCTTGGATGGTGAGATCACAAGCTGACCTCTGCTACTTAATGAGCTCACGGTGGTTAGAGACATGAGATACTTAGAGAATGAGGGAACTAAGACTTGAGGCTCAGAAGTAATCTGCCTAAGCGAATCAAAGAACTGAAGGCTCCAACAGGTTGGTATCCCTCAAAGTTTAGCACCCAGAACTGAATAATGACCTGGTTTATCATTTCCTTGCCACACTGGCTGTTCTCCTTTGAATACACTCCTGTGTTTCTGTAGCCCTCTTTAAACACAGTCGAACTAAAAAACAAAGCAGAATGGGGCAATCCTCTCCCTTAAGCCAGTTACTAGACCTCTATCAGTGCAGCCTTAAATCACATTAGCTTTATTTTCCCTCCCCCCCCATGTTTTACATTAGCTTTTTCATAATTTTTAATTTTTACATGACTAGTTCCACATTAGCTTTTTAATAATTTCATGAATCACCCATACCGAGCTTACCTTACTCAATCAAATCCCCTAAGCCATAGTTGTGTATGTTTTGCTAAGCCACATCTCCCCATTCCAGAAATGGGCAGACTTGCATTTGATAAAAATGCATGAAAACACAAAAGAACAGTATGTTTTCAAGAAAATATACATGGTTGCCTAAAACGGGGAGGAGGATGGGAGTAGAGTATGGAAATAAAAAGAAAGAAATAGATAACTAAAACGTCCTTGCACAGGCCAATTATGATAATAGGACAAAAAAAAGGAGTATGATTTACTCAACTGTCTGCACTTGAGGCTCACCCTCCCCCAGCAAAACCCCAAACACAAAAAAACATCTTCAGTAGTTGGTTTGGGGACCAAAGTGCAGGATTTTACATTTTATTTCAACTAAAGCTTATTTTGCTGGAGTCAGTCCATTTTTCCATTCTCTTGAAATCTCTTTGGATTTTGTTTGTGTCACCTTCTCAGCTGTATGTCTTCTGGAACTAGGGTAAGCAGTCCCCCTATGTCTTCTTACAGTCATTTATTAAAATGTTAAACAGGGAAGAACCCAAATCAGAATGTTGTGCAGTACATCTAAAGGTTTTGGTCTATAAAATCAGTATCTGCTTAACCATTACTTGGCACCAGGTATTTTCTTTTTTTATACCTCCTACCATCTTGTATCAATCTCTTTTCCCAAAATTCCTTTCTTTGTACTATAAGAGTTAGTAACAACCAGACTGAGAATAAAACTTGGAGAATTTTTATACAATGGCAGCCAAAGAACTTTACATTCTTCAAATGGGCCATGGAAACATGTGCCCTAAAGCTGCCACACTTGAACACCACCTACCAGCCCAAGTCACTGGGGCTCTTCAGACTTCCCACTGGAGTTTTGCACATGATTTCAAAATTAACCACTTACATTTTTAAGTGATCTTTAAGGAATTAGTCTCACTTTCTATGTAGATTACATAGAATATTATTACCCTTAAAATTGCATTTTTAATAAGAAAGACAGCCAGATATGAGCTCATTTCATACCTTTGGTTGCCTCTGTTAGTCAGTCGTATCAAGTTTTATTCTGTACATTGAAAAGCATGGTTAGAGACAGGAATATCACAGAAGAATCTAGCTGCCCATTATATCTGCATCCATTTGATAGATGTGCTATCTTAGGATAAAAGTATAAAGTGTTCAGTGTCACCAGCGTTTCAGTTCTTGGTCCTTTTTCCCTCTTAGTGGTTGATTTCTTTTTTCCTTTTACTGCTGCTCAGTAAATGAAAACGTTTTCAAGTCTTCACCTCTATCCTTGTCAGCTAGAGGGACATTTCTGAATGTCTTCCCTTTTCCCTTTAATTTGCAACATCTCAAATCAGTATTAAGTCCAATACTACCTGCCAACTCTTGTCCATGAATAAACTTAAAATTCTCAAGAGAGAAGGGGAGAATGACAGGCTTGTCAGCCTGTGACTGTACTGGCTGAGAGCACTTTTCAGGAGAAAGCTCTTACCAGGCCAAGTTCTGCATCCTGCCTATGGCAGGAGAAACAACTTAGTGAGTGGCCTGTGTGGCCTTTGTTAGAGTCAGCTACAGGCAGTTGACAGCCTCATGTGGCTTTAAGTACATGGGAGCTAAGAGGGTGCAAAATAAGTTCAGCCTAGAGGACAGAGAGGTAATGCTCTGTTCTCTGGGGAGGAGAGAAATGACTTTGGGGAGATACAGAAACCTGGCCATATTCTCCTATTTAGGGAGACTGCAATCCCATTTCTTGAAATGTTGGTATTTAACAGTAATAGTGCCTTATAATTAGGAGCTTTTGTAACCAAAGCCTTCTCACTGTATCTTCCTCATAATATGCCTAAGAGTGTTGACTAGAGGCAGAGATTGTTTCCCCCATTTTATATATGGAAAACTTGAGGTTCACAGAGACTCAGTGTCTTCTCTGTAGTTCCATTCTTGCTGCAAAAGATGGTTTTATCAGGTCATTCATGAAAGGCACCCAGGGCTGGCCTCCAGTTGCGGATAAATGACTGGTAGCTCATGTTACCTGAACAGCTTCCTCTTAGCTTGATGTTAGTAATGGAAATGGCATTCGCCTTTTTTGCTCTAGGCATCCTGGAGTTTATCAGCCTGGCTGTGGGGCTGATCAGCATTCGGGGAGTGGACTCTGGCCTATACTTAGGAATGAACGAACGAGGAGAGCTATATGGATCGGTAAGTTTAAGATTTTCTTTTCATCAGAGGCTATTACCACCAGTATTTGGACAATGTAAGGCAAAAGTATAAAGACTTATGTCTAGCACTTGAAATCCCTTTTGTCAACTATACAGACTAGTGTTTTCAAGTCACGTGTGGTTGCCCAGGAACTTGCTCCATAACACTTTTCCACTCATTCAGCCCCCATGAAAACATAAACTTTACTGTAGCATACTTGCTTTTGCCTTTTCCATTAGAGGGCCAACTAGTCTGATGATAATAGTAAGCTAGTTTGTTAGTAGATGGTATGGGTTTGGGGCATTTGCTGTCCTGAGGTGTACATAGGAATTTTAATGGGTGCCCAGAGTGTTAGCAGACTAGCTGGCACAAAAACAGGCAGTGGAAAATCTGGCCTTCAGATTGAGAATTCTGAGATTAACAACACAGTCCCTGATTTCCAGATTGCTTCAGCTGAATCCCAAAAGCCAAATGAAACAAATAAATGAAGAGTGAGGGTTCCAGGGTCTGGTGATAGCCCTAAGTCTCCAGCTAGGACTGGGTTGGCTGCCGTGTATGTTCTCTATTCTGGAAGCTAGCCAAGAGCTGGGGACTGGTGAGTGACTTTGCTGACCTTAACCCTTTCAGGGAATCCCAACTCGTGGCTTTGGCTTTTGAGTCACATAGAATGCTTTCTGGCTGCCTGCACCCCTTGAAATCAGAGCACATTTTTCCCTGACACCTAAGCGATAGGCCTGTCCCCAGCACTCAGTATCGGCAACCCCAGCAAGTACTATGGATCAAATGTGAGAAGGGACAGAGGCAAGAGACCCAGGAGCTGCTAGCTTAATGTAGCCAGATTGGAGGAACTTTTCGAGATCTTTTGTAAGCTTTCCAACTGACAGGCCTTGGGCCCTTCATCAGGAGAGATCACAGCTCACCTCCTGTGGAACTTAATATAGATACAAGGCCTTTGCCTATCAGTTGACATGGTTGACTGTAATCTCAATATATTTTAACATTAGCCCTAAGTAGGGAGAAAACTCAGGGATGCCAGTGGGGCATTGGGCAGCCGTACCAGACATCCTTAGGCTCTATTGTGCGCTGAGACCTATATAATTTTATTAGCCAATGTTATCCCAATAAATTCAATAAAAAATAATTTTTTAAAAAATTCAGCTCAAAGAGACAGGTGAGTCTCTCTCCTCCAGTCTCCTGCCTTCAGGAAAGGTCTTACCTAAAACATTTTTGTGTAGCTCATGAAAGAGAATGAAGGTGATAGAAATCGGACTATTTTGCTATTTGGAAAGAAAATACCTCAGTAATATGGGAGATAGGACTGAAATTTTCTAATATCAATGTGCTATTGCTATTTCAGGGTTCTCCACCAGCAAGCTGGGATGGGGAAAATAGTCATATAATGGGCTCTGCTTTATTTTCTCACCCTCACAGAAGAAACTCACGCGCGAATGTGTTTTCCGGGAACAGTTTGAAGAAAACTGGTACAACACCTATGCCTCCACCTTGTACAAACATTTGGACTCGGAGAGACAGTATTATGTGGCCCTGAATAAAGACGGCTCACCCCGAGAGGGATACAGGACTAAACGACACCAGAAATTCACTCACTTCTTACCCAGGCCTGTAGATCCTTCTAAGTTACCCTCCATGTCCAGAGACCTCTTCCACTATAGGTAACGGACCCTAGTGTGACCTCTATAATCCATATACTTTGGGGCCACAGTTATCTCTGCAAGCACTATACTCGTAGTTTTTCAATCCTCTTTCCTATCAACTTAGATAGCAAAGAAACACTTACTGTTCAACTCAACCCAACTGTTCCCTTGTTGTTCAAAGTGTATATCAAAGTTGGGTTATTTTGGGGAGGGATGTGGGGGGAAGGGTGGGGTAAAGGGAATCTTGTATATACTTTTTTCTTTACTCATGTACTTTCCCCTGAGGTGGTGTGAAAAAGACTGGGGGCCCCTGCCAAGGGCCAAGGGTACCTCGCTCCACAATCTACCCAAATACCTTGACAATGGGTAAATGAAAGACCAAAAGATCTGCCACAGTTGCTACCTACAGAGCTTTAGAAAAGTCTCATTCAGAAAAATCCTCAGGGCTACAGCCCTGATGCAAGCCATCCTTGATTTGGCTCTGCAGATTTCTCATCTGTCCTGACATGCAGTTTTCCTGCCATTGGAAGTGGGAAATGGGGAAGATTGCAAAAAAAATGCTATTAAAATGTAAGCATGGATACTGTGCATAAGGACAAACTATTTATGAAATGTATATGCTATTTATTTTATATATTTATTTATTTCAAAATAATTTTATTTTTAATGAGAGATGCTATGACTGGATTTTCATCAGAAAGAATAAGGTCCTACTGAAACAGGATAAATTAGTTATTAAAGGCTTTTATTGGCAATAAAATTGTCTTTATATTGTAACCACTGTCTAATTCTATTGATTTGTACATTTAGTAGGATGAGTCAGCTTCTTTCTTCTCCAACTTCTTAGAATTTCCTGATGTCAGCATCACACTGCCTAGGCTGGATGACCCATTATTCACAATATTAGTATTATCTAGGGGCCCTGTCTGAAGTCCTTTCTGATTCTATGACATTGGTGAACAAAGTTTCAGAAAGGCCTGAATCAACATCTCTTATGGCAGCTCCCATTTGTGATTAGGATTTAGGCATAGAAAAACCCTCCTTTAGGATTTGGTTAGGGCCCAAAGCATGGAGATCAGAAACCCTAATTGGTGACTGCTTACTTTATTTTTTATAAGAAAAATTTATTTATGAAGTTAGAGAGATAGTAGAAGTAAACTAACTGGGATGCATAGGCTCAAGATGTAAGTTACAGAAGCAAAAGAAGGGCCTTTGGAGCTTAGGAGAGAGAAAGGCAAAGGTAAAGATGGGAAGAGAAAGATGAAGGTGTGTCCTCAAGAGGGAGAGCCTGTTGGTGGCTTTATATTTTCTATATGAAGATGAAGGGATTAAAAATAAAAAAAACAATCAATAGGGAAACTGAGCCCTAGCTGGTTTGGATCAGTGGATAGAGCGTCGGCCTATAGACCAAAGGTTCCCAGGTTCAATTCCAGTAAAGGGCACATACCTTGGTTGCAGGCTCCTCCCTGGCCCAGGCCCTAGTCAGGGCTCCTGCAGGAGGCAACCAATCGATGTGTTTCTCTCACATTGATGTTTCTCTCTGTCTTTCCCTCTCTCTTAAAAAAATCAATGGAAAAATATACTCAGGTGAGGATTAACAACAACAAAACTATATATATATATATATATATATATATATATATATATATATATATATGGAAACTGATTATTTGAACAGGTCTTACCTTCTAGAGGTGTTCTCCCACTCCCTATCCAACCTCAACCCCCATCCCCTGCCAGTGCTTTTCCTAGAGAATTCTGGGAAGCTGTTAATACATTTCCCTAAAGCAGTTGTTCTCAGAGTATATGGTCTCTTGACCACCAGCAGCAACTGGGAACTTGTTAGAAATGCAAATTATCAGGCCCTACCCTAGACCTGCCAAATCTGGCGGGGCGGGGGGCGGGCAGCAATTTGTGTGGTAACAAACCTCCCAGAGGATTCTTGTGCATGATAAAGTTTGAAACCTAGTGCCATAAAAGAATAGTTTTCAAAAATAATTCCTTATGCAGCTGAATGGCTTATAAAGTTTGTGGATAATTTCGGTCCATAAAACAAAAGTAGAGTGGCTCTAATTGAAGGGCAGGTGGCATTTCTGGAGCTCCCTCTTCTCCAGATCAGCCCCTAAGACAGTGATGGCGAACCTATGACACGTGTGTCAGTACTGACACGCGTAGCCATTTCTGATGACACGCGGCCGCATGCCAAGGATGAAACATTTGCGAAATAATGTTTTTTCCTCAAAGTGACACACTACCCGAGTTATGCTCAGTTTTTTGGCGAAGTTTGACACACCAAGCTCAAAAGGTTGCCCATCACTGCCCTAAGATGTCTTGGTTTAAAATCCCTGGCCTCTTTACTGATATTTACTGAGGTAGACACATATGGTTATTTTCATTTTCAAAGTGAATACTGTCAGGAAACAACCAAAGAAATCAAAGTCTCATTGCATACTCAGGTACCATGAAGGGCTGGTGGGAAAAGGTTTGGGGTTTAAGATAGTTCCTCCTGGAGTTCCTCATTCACATCAGATTAGCATTTGCTATTTTTCCAACTGATTGTACATCTGAACAAATAGCTTAAGAAGCAGCACACTTCAAAATTAAAACCAAAAAGTCTATAAAAGCTCATCCAAACCTATGTACCCAACAGGAAAACCAGCCACACATATGAGAATATATACATTAGATAACAAGTAAGACTGTAGAATAAAAAATATTAAGTTGCATACTGTATGTGATCATAGAATACTCACCAATGGACTCACCAAGGCTGAGATCTTGCAGGGCTAGGATGGGTAGGGAAAGTTTCAAAGGGGTAATGCCTGCCATGAAGAACCAACAGGATTTGGAAAGGCAAGAAGGTTGATGGTAATGCCCATGTTGAATTACAGGAAAGAGACATCACCTCTAGAGGTCTCTGGGAAATGGATAAAAATCAGCTGTGTGATATTTTTTATCACATTTTCATGTACATCATACTTCATTTTAAAAACAAAATTTTACCTACATTATCTATAGTCAGCTACCTAGAACTTTTGATACACAGCTACATCTTCTTTTTTAATTACAGTTGATGTACAATATTATATTAGTTTCAGGTGTACAACCCATTGGTTAGACATTTATATAACTTATGAATGATGCTCCCAATAAGTCTAGTACCCACCTGGCACCATACATAGTTATTATAATACTATAGGCCCAGTGCATGAAATTTGTGCACTGGGTGGGGCAGGGTGTCTCTCAGCCCAGATTGCGAAAAGGCACAGGCCAGGCCAAGGGACCCCACTGGTGAATGATCGGGCCAGGGAGGAACACAGGAGGTTGGCCAGCCAGGGAGGGACCTCGAGAGGGCTCCAGGGCATGTCCAGCCCGTCTTGCTCAGTCCCGATAGGCCGGATCCCAGCAGCAAGCTAACCTACCTGTCAGAGCATCTGCCCCCTAGTGGTCAGTGCACATCATAGCAACTGGTCAACCAGTTGACTGTCTGCCCCCTGGTGGTCAGGGCATGTCATAGCGAGCGGTTGAGCAGCCTTAGCATATCATTAGCATATTATGCTTTGATTGGTTGAACGTACAACCAGACACTTAGGATATTAGGCTTTTATTATATAGGATTATTTACTATAATTCCTATGCTGTACTTGAATCCACAACCTCTGAGGTCTTGTGAGATAAATGAGATCTATTTTAATTAATAGGAAGCTGTCGCTGACCTATGAGTGGGGCCAGTGTTACTCTAGTGAGGCACTTGACATGGGCCTGACAAGACCACAAGCACTACAGAGCAGGATTTACAAGGAAAATGGCACTGTAATGAAAAAGGGAAAGACTCCCAATCCTAGAGTCAGGCAATACCTTTTTCCTCTGGGTTGAAGTAGAGGGAAAAGACTAGAAGAATGGTGTAGGGTCCACGGAGGCAGGAGGAGTTCATTAGGAGTGGGTGAGGCTCTCTTTGGGATTGAACTATGCAAATAGCCATGAAGGGGGCACATGACCAGAAAATGTCAATAAGCAACTGTTTTCATTTCAAAAAGAGGGGAAAGATAAATTCTGGGAATGGAAATATAAGATATACCACTAGATCAGTTGATAGCTGATTGATACCATATCCTCAAAGTGCTAAAGTAATGGATTTTGTGCCAATCTAGAGTGAATTTTACAGCAGTACGCTCTAGACCTCTGGTTTTGGGTGAAAACTTGCACAGAGACAATATCTTATTCATCTTTGCATCCCCTCCCAGTGTTTAGAGCGTTCCTGGAACAAAACAAATACTTAGTAAATGTTTGTTGGATACATGAATGGTTGATTGAAAGAATAAGTGAATGAATGGACATAGACATCTTTAGCAAATATGTACATATACAAATGTTTAGCTAAAGAGAGTGAATGCATTATATAACTGACTCATCTGAACTGTTAAGTTCTGAGTATTCTCAAGTAGGCACAATAACAAACTAGAGTGTGTTTAGGGAAAGATATTGAGTTCCCTGTCACTACACATGTTTACACAGAGGTTAGACATCCTCTTGACAAGGATATTGCATCATTGAGAGGGGACAGGGTGACTACTACATTAAAATGGCAGAATGTGGCATTAGTTTACTAACTATTTACTCCTTGGGACCCCCAGCTATCTTCTGAGCACCAATACTGTTCCAAGAAAAAAATATAAGACCTAAGAGTGCTACCTAACTGCTAGTTTATGCCAGGAAAATCATTGTGGACCAGAGGTTCCAAACTTGGGGTTCTTGAGGTCCTTAAAGGTCCATGGAAGCCCTCTGGGCCTGAACTTGCACAATTGTATGTAAATTTTATGTGTATGCACATTTTTCCTTTCTTTGGTTCTCAATGTGTCCCCTCAAATGTTAGGAACCTTAGGAGTTTTTTATGGCCTCAAAGTGCTGGTATAAGAACTGGTGGCCTATGTGAGAAACTTGACTCTGTTTAGAGTCTTTAGCTTTGGGATTTTTTCAAAGAGGTAGATTTTATACGTGAAACCTTTGATTTCTGTACTCTAAGACATAGCTTCAAGTTTGGCAGCAGGGAGGTGGGAGTGAGGGGAGGGAGGAGCTGGGATGGCTTCACCACTCAGTGGTTCTGAACAAAGCTCAACCCCATGCCAGCCCCATCAGCAGACCTGATAGCAACAAGACTCTCCTCCCCCTCCCCCGACACACCTCTTTTCACTCCCACTGCCATAGCCAAATGTTGCTCATGTTCAAAAAACAACCAGAGACTGAACCCACCAGGCCCAGACACAAGGAGCTTATCAAGCCATCAAAGCAGACTCCTTCCCAAAAGGAATTTAATCAAAGGTTTGAAATAATAAAAAGAACCTGAGTTTATCTTACCTTTATGGCACTGCAGTACTCAGCCACCAAATCCCTGGCTGAATGGTCAGAAATCCATCAGTCTCAGGGCTCTAGTTGGGCAACAGGCCTAGCTTTCCTCCTCATGAAACGGCTGGCCCTTGGGACTCCTTTTCCTTCTCTCTGGAGTAGTTGGAGCAATATTGCCGTTCCCCAGCACTTCATGAAAAGAGGTCTATTGAGGAATGCGGGAGGTTAGGGAGAAAAGGACCAGAAAGGAAAAAGCCTCTCTGGAAAAAAGCTGTTCACTGTCAGTCATCTAACTCCCTTGCTCAGTAGAAGGAACAGAACATAATTTAATTTGTCATTCCTCTATTAGAGTTCCCTCTATTCTCAACTGAAAATGGAAGGCCTTCTTATAGGTCTGCACAACAGGGCTCTGGTGGCAATTGCAGATACCCAACTGTCTCCTTGACCCTTAATAGTCTCCACTCCTCCAATTCCCATACAAGGTATGAAATCATACCTGTTCTTTATTGTTGGCAATGGAGCAAAAGACATGGAGATAACATGTTCTTCAGGTCCTGGAGTCAGACCAACCGTATTTACATCCATATTCCTTTATTTCCTAACTCTTTGACCCTGAACAACTTCATTAATTCATTCATTGATCTAACAAATATTTATTGAGCACCTATTACATCTCAAGCCATCAAAGCAGAGATATAGCTGTGAATAAGATAGACTTAGTTACTCTCTTCATGACATGATGTAGTCGGAAAGACAGACATAAAAAATGAACTTATATATTGCAATAAGTGCTGTAAAGAAAGAGTACAAGGTGCTATAAGAGTGTTTATCAGGGAGACATAACCTATTAAGTAGGTTAGGGTAAGGCTTCCTGAAAAAGTGATGCTTAGGGTTAGCCCTGAAGGGTGAGTAGGAGTTAGCTTAGCTGGGGGTAGAAATAGCTTTCCAGGCAGAGAACAGGAATACATAAAAGTCCAGAGGCAAGAAGGAGTTAGGCATGATTTTAAAAAACTACACCCAGGCCAGGTGGCTCAGTTGGTTGGAGTGTCATCTCGTACACCAAAAGGTTGTGGGTTTGGTTCCCAGTTAGGGTACATACCTAGACTGCAGATTCAATCCCCAGTCAGGAGCACACAGGAGCAACCAATTGATGTTTCTCTCTCACATAAATGTTTATCTCTATCTGTCTTTCTCTCTCCCTTTCTGTCTCTATAAAAATCAATAAAAACATATTCTCAGGTGAGGATTTAAAAAAAAACTACAAGAGAGATGAAACCAAGATGGCGGCATAGGTAAGCACCTAAACTGCTGCCTTGCACAACAATTTCAAAACTACAACTAAAAGAACGGACATCATCCAGAACCACAGGAAAGCTGGCTGAGTGGAAATTCTACAACTAGAAGGAAAGAGAAAAGCTCACGGAGAATCAGAGGAGCTGCAAAGGGCTGAGGCACAGAGACACGCATGCAGAGAGGAAGGGCGGCTGAGTGCCTGGCTGGCTTTCTCTGGTGGGAGGGGGAAGGAAGCCCCCGACTGCACTGAACCCCAGTTCCGGGCAAAACCATGTGGACCCAGGCTCATACGGGGGGAGTCTGGACTGTCAGGTAGAGAGAAAGGCACACGGAGACTCGGAGACTCGGGGGAGCCGCAGTGGGCAGGGGTCTGGAGGTGTGCACGCGCAAGTGTGCGCAGAGAAGACTGACTGCAGAGGTTGCCGCAGGCTTTCCCTAGCAGAAGGGAGTCGGAAGCTCCTGTCTGCACTGAATCCCAGTTCCGGGCGAGCCTCTGGGGACCCACGCTCTTAAAAGGGGAATCTGGACTGTCAGGCGGAAACTCAGGGGACCCGCAGAAGGCAGAGGTCTGGAGGCATGTGCGCAAGGGCAAGGCTGACAGGAAGCCAGCTCAGCCCTGAGACTCCACCCCATCCAAGCTGAGCACAGAGGCTTTTGCAATTTTGCAAGTCTTGTCCTATAAGGCTGTCTCCAGCACAGAAGGTCTCCCGGCATAGACACAGCTGATACTCACAGCCAATTGGCCTGTAGGTCAATTCCTCCCAGTGATACCAACAACAATCAAGACTTAACTACAACAAGGCTGAGCACACAGTCCACAAAGGGGTGCACCAAGAGTGTCCATCTCAGGTAACTGGGGAGGCTGGGCCACTGGGCCATATAGGAAACCTAGCACACAAAGCTACCCTACCAACTCAGGGAAGCAGCGAAAATGCAGAGACAAAGAAACAGATCACAAAAGAAAGAAATGGAGGAAAACAAATGACTGGATATAGAATTCAAAACCATGGTTATAAGGTTTTTCAAGAATTTCCTAGAAAAGGCCGATAAATTTAGTGAGACCCTCGAGGATATGAAAAAGAACCAACTAGAAATTAAACATACACTGACTGAAATAAAAAATATTATACAGAGACCCAACAGCAGACTAGAGGAACACAAGAATCAAGTCAAAGATTTGAAATACAAAGAAGCAAAAAACACTCAGCCGGAAAAGCAAAAAGCAAAAAGAATTCAAAAATATGAAGATAGTGTAAGGAGCCTCTGGGACAACTTCAAGCGTACCAACATCCGAATTATGGGGGTGCCAGAAGAAGAGAGAGAGCAAGATACTGAAAACCTATTTGAAGAAATAATGACTGAAAACTCCCCCCACCTGGTGAAAGAAATAGACTTACAAGTCCAGGAAGTGCAGAGAACCCCAAACAAAAGGAATCCAAAGAGGACCACACCAAGACACATCATAATTAAAATGCCAAGAGCAAAAGACAAAGAAAGAATATTAAAAGCAGCAAGAGAAAAACAGTTACCATATTTTCTGGCGTATAAGACGACTGGGCGTATAAGACGACCCCCAACTTTTCCAGTTAAAATATAGAGTTTGGGATATACCCACCCTATGTCACACAGTGTATAAGATGACCCACGACTTTTGAGAAGATTTTCCTGGGTTAAAAAGTCATCTTATACATTGGAAAATATGGTAATTACCTATAAGGGAGCACCCATACGATTGTCAGCTGATTTCCCAACAGAAACTATGCAGGCCAGAAGGGAGTGGCAAGAAATATTCAAAGTGATGAATAGCAAGAACTTACAACCAAGATTACTCTACCCAGCAAAGTTATCATTCAGAATGGAAGGTCAAATAAAGAGCTTCACAGATAAGAAAGAGCTAAAGGAGTTCATCACCACCAAACCAGTATTATATGAAATGCTGAAAGGTATTCTTTAAGAAGAGGAAGAAGAAAAAAGTAAAGATAAAAATTATGAAGAGCAAATACATATCTATCAACAAGTGAACCTAAAAATCAAGTGAATTAAAAATCTGAGGAACAGAATAAACTGTTGAATATAATAGAATCAGGGGCATAGAAAGGGAGCCGACTGATAATTCTCAGAGGGAAAGGGGTATGGGGAGTGCAGGAAGAGACTGGACAAAAATCATACACCTATGGATGAGGACAGTGTGGGGGAAGTAAGGGCAGAGGGTGGGGTGGGAACCGGGTGGAGGGGAGCTATGGGGGGAAAAAGGAGAAACCATTGTAATAATCTGAACAATAAAGATTTATTAAATTAAAAAATAATAATTTAAAAAAAAAACTACAAGAAAGTAGTATGGCAGAATTTTAGTAAGCCACAGTGTCTTCACCTATAAAGTGAGGATGATCATACTACCTACCTCAAGAGCTGTTGCTGTGAAGATTAAATGAGGTAATGTATGGAAAGTGTTAAGTACTTAGCACAGTACCTGGTGCATAGTAAGTACTCAATAAATGTTAGCCATTGCTATTACCTTTAGTTCGTTATTTATTATTTGTAGTATTAATTTGAAAGCATATCTCTGAATAAACATATGCATCACTCTATACCCCCTTCTGTATGTATGATTCTTCTGGGATTTACAAAGGACAGGTACCAGAAAGCAAGGTGGAACATGAGATTGGAACATGCCATTCAAATGCTGGCCTCTTTCTAAGAATATATGAGAGCACCAACTGGGAAACTCCACCTTATAATGTACGCAGAATGAATCTCTCAGCCCTCACCCAATTTCCATTTTAGTTATATTTTAGCAGTGCAGCCTAGAATCCCAGTATCCTCCCTTGTCCAGGCTCCCATTAACTCCACCAAGCATCGATAGTGTCACCTGGGTACCACATATCTAGAACCCTCCATTTTTATTTTTCTTCCTTATAGTCCTACCCTTTGGGACCCATCCCAGTCCTCTTTAACATGCCACACACTAGACTCCTAGTAAACCCCTGTCGGCAGATGCACATTTGCCCTGTCAGTCTGTGACTTCCCTGTGTCCCATCAGTTGTAAATGTTTCAAGTTTCCAAACCCATCACAACATCTGAACCTTACCTAACACTATATCCTATAGGTATCTCCAGGCTATTATACCTACACACAATAGGTCCTAAAACCCTCCTCCAGTATAAACCCAAGGCATTGCTTCCTCAACATACAATCTGAATGTCATGTATATATCTAGTACAGGATAACTTAGTGAGCCCCCACCCAAAGTCCCATCCAACTCTAGTTTAAAGTGCCCACTTTCACCCTGGCCAGTGTTGCTAAGTGCTTAGAGCGCCAGACCATGCACCGAAGGGTCATGAGTTCGATTCCTAGTCAAGGGCATGTACCTAGGTTGCAGGTTTAATCCCTGGGCTAGTTGGGAAGCAACCAAATGAAAACTATCTCTCACATCGATGTTTCTCTCTCTCCTCCCTCCCTCCAAACCACTCTCTCTAAATATCAATGGAAAAAATATCTTCTGGTGAGGATTAACAAAGAAATAAATAAATAAACTGTGCACACTTTCTCTGCTTCTGTTCCTGGATTGTCAACATTGCTATATTGACAATCAATTGACATTGATATATTGCTTTATCGTTTTGAAAATTGGGTCATCAAATGGCCTCACTAGAAATACAGTCTCATCAACCTCAAATGGACCTTCCCTTTTCTGCTTGACAACCCTTTTATTCAGTTTTGATTCTGTCTGGCATTCACCATAGCTCATAATAAAAATACCTAACATCATATCCAGAGACAAGGATGCATGGAACAGAATGACAGATCTCAGAGGTGGGGGAGAGGAGACGGGAACAGATTAACTAAAGAACATATATGCATATAGGCATAGCCCATGTGGGAACAACCTGGAATGGGGCAGGAGCTGGGTGGAGGGGGCAAAGGAGGGGAAAATGGGGGACATCTGTAATACTGTGAACAATAAATTTTTTAAAAGATAAACAAAAAGAAATAGACAAAGGCAAAACAAAAAAATTATAAAGACTATTATGAAGGTACTAAAAAAAATGTGTAACATCTGAACAACTTTGTATTAGCTCATTGTTAACCATACCTCTCTGATAAGCACCTGGTGTAATTTTCTAAAAATACAGACTCATAAGCTCTACTGGGACTTCCTAAATAAGAATTTCCACCTCAAAGGTTTGGTTATCTATCTCAATGGTTCTCAAAATTTTTGACCTGAGGAACCCTTATACACTTAAAAATTATTGAGGACCTCAAAGAGCTTTTGTTTATGTGGATTATACCTACTGGTTTTTACCATATTGGAAATTAAAATTCAGAATTTTTATTATCTAACTAGAAGCCCAGTGCATGATTTAATCATGCACGTGTAAGCTGTCTGTCCGCTGGTCAGCAGCTCCGAAGTCCCTGGGCCCCTAGGGCGAGGCGGGGCGTGGTCCTCCTTCGGCCGGAGCCCAGGCCGGGGTCTTGCCTTTGCCTCCCGACTCCTCCCCAGGGAGCCGCGCTGCCCGCCCACCCCCCCCCCCCCCCCCCCCCGCCGCCTCCAAACCTCCAAAACGTTGGCTCGCTGCCCCAGAGGCCTGTCTGTGCCGCAGCACAGCCATGGCGCAGACACTGAGCTCGAGTCGCCGCTGGCAACGCGAGCTCAGCGTCCTGCCGGCCCAATCACCACCCCCAGCCACCCCAAGTCCCACCCCCTGTGTAACCCGCTGGCCCAATCGTGGGCGTAGCGGAGTGATGGTAATTTAAATATTACCTTTTTATTATGTAAGATAATTCATTT